>NW_005871180.1:3166262-3242303 GCF_000147115.1 Myotis lucifugus
TGAGACAGGAATGTCATCAGAGATTTTAGGTCCAGGCACAGGTTGTTCACTGAAAATGGAATTGTTGTCAGATTTTGATTTTTCAAACGAGTGACCTTGCAGTTTCTTTCTGGATTCACAGCCATGACTGCAGCCTTTGCCTGTGGGTTGTGACTTTCACCTGAGTCCACAGTCAAGCTCACCTGAGATTAACATCCATCAGCAACTGTGTTTTTCTGATTGTGTCATTTATTGGGACCTGCAACAGGGTAGCATTCATATAGGATCTGACTCTATAGTTGAGGTGAAGCTGAAAAAGCTAAGTCTCAAAAATGTAGTAAAATGTATGGGTTGGGGATATCTCCTTATACCTTTTAATCAAAGAAATTAACAAAAATATTTTATTGAAATACCTTTTAATCAAAGAAATTAACAAAAATATTTTATTGAAATGTTTATCAGTCCAAAGGCAAACATTAATTTATTAACACCTTTGAAAGCTTAGCTAATACTTTTAAAAACCTGTAGTTTCATCTTATCTAGCTAAAAGAGTAAATAGAATAAAATTTATTGCACGCAAGCTTCATCTGCATGACACCGACATAAAATTGAAGAGAGACAAAATTCAGGCAAATAGAGACTTTTTTGAGTGAGCTTTACGGAATAGGCAGTTTGATTTTCTATCATTGAAATGACCGGTCATGATTAGATTGATTAAACCCCATATCAGTTTTGATGTCCTGTACACAAACCTACAAACACAAACTTAATTTGCAGTATTCTTGCAAAAATTTATGTGCATTAAAAGTGAGGGACATGAGCTTGCTCAGTTTTATTATACCATTAAGTAAATATTTACGTTTCACCCAGACTTCTTTTCACGATTATAAAACAGGAGTCGTTGTTGATTAAATTTTGCAGACTAAATGTAGGACAGGTACAATTTTTGATAAATAGCACATTTATAGGGAACTCAAAGAAAACTGACTTAAAATGATAAGGATAATGGAGAAAAGTTACCATAAAGTAGCAGCTTGATATTTCATTGTTTTTCTCATCCACTGATTTCAAAATCGGGTTCATTGAATGTAAAAGTCAATACTTACTTGGGGAATAATTCTCCTAAATTGTAAGCTTTACATAACGTTTGCATAGTAAGATGTTTCTGCTTCCAGCCTTTAGGAATTCAGATCTGATCAGAATTTAACGAGAGGGGGGTTATTTTACAGTAAAGACTGAGGGAGAACAAGATGTCACATGCTTCTGACACTCTCACTTGATAGTGGTGTCATTGTCACTAAAGCTTGTCAGGATATTAAGCATCTCAGCAGAAATATAGGAATTATGTGTATTAATACCGAAGTGCTATTTTACAGAATCATTTTCAAAGCTACATCGCTGAATAGCTTTTCCTCTTTTAACACGGTACCTGCCCAGCTTCAGTTTGGCAAGAGGTATCATACATAACGCTGACAGCTAAGCAAGGGTCTAAGAAATGAGCCTTTTTACAAATCAAGTTACAGAACACTGGGTGCCCAAGCACCGGGAGCACGCACCTGCTTTCCTAAGCCCATGTCCTCCAGCCTGACAAAAGCACAAGGAGCGATGTGATAGACTTTTCAAGTTTTCAGAAACAATGCTGTATGCGGATCACACCTCTCTGGAGAAAAGCAGTTTTTGTAGCAAGTGTTTTTATGAATTCGTAGTCTCCAAGGAAGCTTTCTATCTCTCACCTGTGGCAAAATGACTTCTTTGTGTCTTCTTGTAATCTCACATTAGCATTTATCTGGTTGCCAGATGTCCCTGCATCTTCTCAGGCCTCCCCCCACCTCCAGACACCACCCAGCAATATGCAAGCACAATTTCCAAGAGCACCTTGTGTGAAGAGGGATGAGACCAGACCAGCCCCTCCCTTGCCACTAGAGTCATTGCTTGAAGATGGTAAAGATGCGGTTTTGCCCGTTTTGCCACAGTCTTTTTTTCCTTATCGTCTCTGTGCTGAGCTCTACAACACTTTGGGGGTTGGGAAGCCAGCTTTTCTAAAACAGTGGAAGTTGAAGAGGTGTATTTTTTTTTAGATTTGTTCAACTCCAGTGGAATGTTTTTAATGAAAAGACAGAGGAAATGTGTGTGATCCTTTAATAACACATCTCTATATAAAGTAGATATAGTTTATACCAAAATTATAATATAGATATATACAAAAATAGGTGCCTTTTTGATTACCCTTGTTTGTCCACTATTGCCTGGGAAAGAAAAGCAAGCTTCTGCTTATCCTATAGTAATATTTTATTACACAGGATTGGTATTTTTGTGGTGGGGAAGTAAGACGCTCCTGACAGGTATGAAGGGTGATAGCTGATTATTTTACTTCTAAAGGTTTAGGAATTTAGAAAATACTGACTCTTTCCACCAATTTTTGAACGGTTCTTTGTAGATTTATATATAGTTGAGCTGCATAAACATTAATTTTAGGCTTGAGATATGAAATACCTATATTATGAGGCTGAATTCATTACACAAGATGAAATTCACTTCACAAATTCATTATACCTTAGCTATTTGCTTCTGATCATCTAAAAGTGGCTGGAGTGTGCTTGTTTTGGGTAACGTGACATGGTGCTGAGAAAGCTTTAGTTAAGGAAGAAGCTATGTAAACAAGTGATAAATGAAAGTCTCCTTCTCAAGTATTCCTTGCCCATTAGGTCCTTCCCAGGCCGCTGTCAACTATCGATGATCCAAAACTCATGACATTGTATAATGCTTCTGTGGCCATCATTCCAGGAGGCTTAGGATCCTGGAGTCCACAAGCCTGGAAGGGTCCCCAGGGCAAATCTCATCCCCAGTTGTCCATGTTACTTTAGTGTATTCATGGAAATTCCACATGTTTTTGGTGTTAGATATATGGTATTCAGTTTGCATAGTGTATACTTCTTTGTAATCCAGTGCTATGAAGAATGCTTTACTTAAAGGAAAAAAAGAATCTGCATTATAGTCCCATTCTTCAGTGTCCACACAATGAATGGCTGAGCATCTTAGAAGCAGCAGCGAGCGTGTTACAGGCATGGCGTGGAACAGTTTGGTCTTTGACTTGTGATAAAAGTGCAAAATTGAATCACTGTGCAGTTTGGCTTTTATTGGCTTCAAAATGTGTAGAATTGTGGTTGATTAATTTGCAAGATTTTACTAACTTTGAGAGCTTACAGTTTTGAAGGAAACAATGTTTTTAAAATGAAGGGGCTCACAGAAGAAACAACCCAATGTTACTAATATAATCTGGCTTTTGTCATGCAAATTGTTAACACCAGCTATTAAAATATATTTTAGTAGAAATGCTTTAATTCATATTTTTTTCCTCTACACTGTGAATCTTGAAGCCTTGGTGGACTAGAGCAACATCATGCTGCCCAAAGGACTCACCTATGCAAACTAGTTCACATGTTAGTGGGTGTCACAGTAATCGGGTAATAAGGCATTATTTCCCCTGCATAATGTACAGCGGCATTGAAATAACACATTACGCCTAATATCATGTATGTACAGTGTATTCACTCACAAACCCTTCAAGGCTACCAGAATCATTATTATTATTTGTTTAAAGGCAAATCGCTGAATTATCTATTAGAACTACTGACCGATGTAATAACAAGAATGACGGATGGATGTGTCAGCCATGGCTGCTGTGTGGTCACTGCAGGTGTCCTCCGGGGACAGAACTATGTTCTCAGATGCACTTTCTTCAGGGTATTGTTTTTCTGTGTCTTCTTTCTGTATTTGTAAAGCATTAGAACGCTTTAATTTCCTATCTACAACTTGGTTTGCTTAAATAAATGCGGGATATAAAAAATGGTTCCACTTCTTGGTTCTGACCTTGGTTTCTTGGAGCATGGGTGATTAAACTTTGGTTTCTTGGAGCATGGGTCATTGATAATACCCTAGGTTTTAGGTTTATCGTGACAACGAACATCAAATCTCATCAAAGGAATATGTTGGCTTCAGTGCACTTGCATTGGTGAGTCATTCAAAATGAGTCTTCCTCTCCCAGTAGGCTTAGTTTTAAATCATAGAAATATTATGCTTCTTAACGCTCAGTATCTTTCTGATTTTATATCAAAATATCACAATGGTACTTCATTGTAGTTCACTTCTTTCAAGATTAAATTCCTCATATGTCCTCAGTAATACAATTTTAATTTTCTTGAATTTGTCAGATGAAAGAAACAGTTTGGAGCAAAGAATAAAAAAAATGCACAAATTTAGTACATGAAACGGGAAGATGCTGTGATTTTTTAGCTAAGAATCACTCATAACCATAGAACATAATTGCTTCCCCCCCCCCTAATTTTCCCATAGTTGGAAAAAACGAATTAGTCCCTATTTTTATCCTCATAAAATCTGTTGAGACTAGAACCTTACCTTTTGTATATTATTTTGTAAAAGTTCCTTTTTGATGGTGCATTAGCTTTCCTAATTATGAACTGATAAATGTTGCAGCTGACACATTTAGGACACTTGCTGATAGAATAAACACTTCTTTCTAATCTTGAACTTTGTGGGTTTTTATATTCCAAAAGTATGAAATGAATATTTGTATGAATGATAGTAATCATCAAACATACTGATGACATTTTAAATTACAAAGTAACTTATTTATTTATTTGAATAATTTACTATCTTTTCCTATCTCCAAGATTTTTCCCCCTTCCATGATAATAAACTTTCTTTTTGGAACCCAAGCCACAGATAAATAAATAACCCAGCAAGATATTTTTCTAAACTAAACTAATTTAGATTTAGAATATACCATGCTGATAAATTTATTAACTTAAAAATCCGTGAAGATAAGTAATTGAAGACATACATGATCACCAGAAGCCTACCAAAATAACTTTAAAAAATATTCAGACTTAAAAATTAGATAAAAGGGAAGTTTTGTTCCCTTCTTTATGTAATTTGCTTCTCCTACACAGGGTTGAATAAGAGTTTTGTGATGGCAGAAAACCGGATATGGCCCAAGTGGGAAAACTTCATCTACTTTCTACAGTTCTGAACAAAATTCTTAGGCCCTTGTCTATTATATTTATTTGTATTTGGGCACAGCAGAGTTCGGATGAAAAATAGGATGAAAAAATAGATTAAAAGGGTAAAAAGTCAATATTAGAACAGAGGGCCCAGTTACTGATTTTGTGTTTATACCATGGCATTTTGATCTTTTCCACTTTTCACTTTTCTTTTTTTAGTAGCAAACATGAAAGAGGATAGTAGAGTAAAATAGAGAAAGCAAAATCTGAATTCCAGTTATTCCACTTGGAAAAATAAGGCACTTTGCTGCACCTCAAATTTAGTTATTAAGTGGTTCTGTCAGTGAACTAGTTTCTTGTTCTTGACCCTGGTTTCTTGTTATTTCCTTTTCCCAGAGGTTTGCTATCCAAGGCCATGAGGCCCAAATTAACTTTATTTTTCTTTGTCACCCCTCTGGTGACAGCTGGCTGGATCCAGGTGACTGTTTTGTAGACTTACCCGGTGCCTTTGATGGGGGCTGCACAAGAACGTTGCCTAACAGGGATGATGGTGACTCAACCTGGTCTGAAGACCTGAGTTCACAAGACAGAGCAAGGTAGCTCACTGGTTGTATTAGTAAAAGCTGAAAGACATAGGAAAAGAAGAAGGAAGTCAGGAGTAAGTATGATGTGAGTGAGCAGAAAGCATGAGTAAGAGCAAGTCACGAAATGGGGAAATCTATTTAGAATAGACGGAGTAAAAAGTAAAGTAGATGGTCAAAAGTGGCAGGAACCGCTAAACACAGGAGGAAATGGATTCTTGTTATGGTGGCTCCTGTGTTAGGCAGCCCCGACGCCTGCTGCCCAGGGTGTGCCCACACTCCATGTCAGGTGCAAAGCCATCCTGCTGACGCTGTGAGGCTGCATCCTCTCGACAAGGAACACATTTCATGAATGATGGGAAGATCTGCACCCAAACAAAACAGTCAAATGTGATTGAAATGTCAATATATTATTACAGTTCAAATGTTCCAAAGATGTCTTAAGTTTCCTTTTATGATATATTATACTTTATATATCTTGTTGAAAATCACTTTAGTTAGAAATTGTTTCCCTGGGCCCTATAAAGAGTATGCATAATTAATATCAAACAAATTTAACTTCAACCAGTATGAATGTAGAAAGAAAGGATTGAGGGTTGAGAGAAATCTTCTCATGATCTCTAAATGATTGGCAAAGAACAAGGCAGTGACTGGGGCCACCTTGCTCAGTGACATGGGCACTGGTATTCCTGGTATGAAAGCTCAATTGTTTTTGCATAGCTTTCATAAATACCTATTTTTTCCAGGCTTACTCAGTGATAGTTCTTGATTAAGGTGGATGAAGCAGTAACTGTTGTTAATTCCTTGATCAAATATTTACTCTGTGTATACGTGATTCAAGGAACAGAATATAGGAACTTTCCTCATAAAGCTTTAATATACTGGTAGGGGGAGACGGATATTAAGCAGTTAAGGATATGCATTCATACACTGTGTACACATGTGTATACTTACACAAGGAATTGCTTACTTGCAGTTTAAGAGGTGTTCTGAAAGGGAAGCCTGGTGTGCCCCGAGTCCTTGTAGCAGAGAAGGCAGTGAGCTGTGGACTTGGAGGAAGAGCATGGAAGACCTCTTTGAGGAGATGCTGTTTGAACTGAGCTCTGAAAGCTGCCCTAGGAGCAGCTTCTGTCCCTCTGAACGTTAGACACGTGGGGAAACTGAGTCACTGGCAGCTAGTAGTAGAAATAATACTCTCCACTGCCAAATTTTAATTTAAGTAGTAAGGGCAGGTTTTCATATTTTTAATAAATCCTTTACAGATAAATATCAGATTATGCACATACACAAATGTATGTGTATGCACTACCCTTCTATTATTCTAATTATGACTTACTCCCCTGTAAAAAATTCAGCAGGTTTCAAAGAGTTCATTGTGTAAACAAAGTTTTACAGATGTGGAATACTTCACTTCCTTTTTTGGATAATTGGTTATTGCGTAGGCTTTCCTGTGTCCTTACTTCGTCCCTGAATGTTTTTGGAAAGTATGTGCTCATGGGTGTTTATGCCATACAGTGTGTGGCAGAACTAAGTAAAATTCTCCTTCTCCCGTTTTGGATTTAACACATTTGGGTGTTGTCAGCCCCATCTAAGAGGTATTTTGAGATAGATTTGTTACATTAACTGGACATCACGAAAACATTACCCACAATGCAGAAATATTGTTGGTAATTATTTATGATAAGTTTTTGCTCTGAGGTAAATAAAAGCTTTCTTAAAAAAGTACAATTCTAACAAGAAATTTGAACATCTGCCTCCTTTAAAAGTTTGACAGTATGTTTCACACTTTATCTTGGCTACCCTTGTCCCATTTAAATTAATAATTGATAGTATTTTGAATGTATTTGGGTCCCCTCATTGATGCCTAATAAAAAGCTTGTTGTGGGAACACATTGATCTTTGCAAACATTTCCTGGCTGCATGTATATCTTTAGAAAAAATGCTTTCACTTTCAAGATGATGCCACAAGAAGTGATTTCCAAGCCTTCTTATATGCCTGCTTACAAAGTGATCACTATAACTTTTATTGTGTTGCTTTTTTTTTTTTAGAAAAAGGGTAGTGCTGATGAACCAACCATAGTATCACATTTTTATGGTTGACCCTTGAAAAGCATGGGGGTTATAGAATTTATCAGATTTAATTTAATTATATTTATGCACAGATCGAAGAGTTAGATTATGATCGATTGGGGTGGACGGGGAGTTATCAGCAGAAAGAAGTCCTAATCCCAAAGATCACCTTGTCAGGTGACCTGCAGAGCAGTAGCGTCACGGCAGGAAAGGGAAGGAAGGAGTTGAATCAAGGGCAGACACAAAGTTTCCAATGTCTCACTTGGATGAAAAACTCAAAAGTTTTAGTTTCAAGTGGAATTGGAGCTTTCAAAATTATTTCAGTATTGGGAAGCTGAATCTCCCTGTGTCGGCCTTGTTTATCTTTTCATGTCTTTGTGCTATAGCGATGTCGCAATGCTGCACTCCACTGCGTAGCTTAGGCCTTTCATTGGAAAGCTAGGTTCTGAACGCATCTGGAAAATGCCAAACATGGACTTCATGAGAGTGCAAGTTGGGATACATTCTTTGAATTTAGGATTATGTGATGCCCCCGCCTTTATATGGATTTTTTTTGAAAGTCTGAGACCTTTTTGCAAATCTGAGGGGAGTAGAGATGAGTAGAGATTCTGTGTTCTGTTGAATGTGGGTCATCTTCCCGTTTCTGAGGTGGACAGGTTTGAACAGCAATGTGTCTGACCTTCCATGTGCATTCCTCTTACACTCACACATTTTCAAGGGACAGAGACCTTTAGTCTAACCTTCCACCTTCAGGAAGACATGATTGTCTTGTTTTATAGGTTAGAAGACTAGGGCCGGAGAAATAGTCATAATCAAATGGCAGGCAATTTGAGATGCGGATAAAATCCCAGTTTCTTTAGCTCTTACCACTGTGCCTCTCCAATCACATGCTGGTTTTCTTGATGGACACTCACTCTGTGTAAAAGGGGAGAAGGAGAAGGAGCACGTATCTAGTTGCTTTTCTTGTTCTTTTCATGTCCCA
This sequence comes from Myotis lucifugus, assembly GCF_000147115.1. Taxonomy (NCBI): domain Eukaryota; kingdom Metazoa; phylum Chordata; class Mammalia; order Chiroptera; family Vespertilionidae; genus Myotis; species Myotis lucifugus. Next base: position 3,174,896 of record NW_005871180.1, read on the forward strand.
GTACCGGCTCTGCTGCCCAGCTGTGAGCCCTGAGGAAAGTGATGCCAGGCGGTGGCCCAACTTTGATCACCCAAACCATAGCAATGACGCTTTGAGTAGCAGAGGTATTGATGGTGTCCAGACGCTCCTGTCATCCGGGTCAGGAAGCCAGTATCTCTTTCCTTTAAGCTTCTGCAACTGCAATTTAAGATAAAAGGAGAACAGTGTCTTCAGAGTGCTGAGAGGAAGTCAGGCTATGTTCTGTTCCACACCCAGCCCTTTCTTCTCCTGAGAAGACTTAGAAGGGTGGATTAAGCTACTGTCTGCTTTCCACTGAAACCACCCTTCGTTTGGGTAGTTAGACTCCCTCGGGACTTCTACTCAGGTTGTTTTTCAGTGTCATTTTTCAACAGGCATTTTTAAAAGACGCCTCATGTGTTCCTCACTGGTGATGCCAGCAGGGTTCAGCCTTGGACTGTAAGATAAATTTGTGACATGCGATGACATCACCTCTTTCCAATGTGTGCAGTGCTGTTTTCTCCTTCCTTTCCTTTCCATCCCATCCCATCTGTTTCCTGTTTTTGTTTTTCTTTTTTAAGAATGTGCTGGTTCTCCACTTTAAAACATAATGCATTCTAACTGGAAACATTCAGAAGAGTACAGAGAGAAAAAAAATAACAAACTGTCTCTCAGAAATTCTTGGTGTTGATGTGTATCCTTGTAGGGAATTTACACATATGCATATATTTTTAAAAATTGGAATAGACAATTTTATGTACCCTTTCCCCATTTAACATTGCATAATGAAAATCCTTTTATCATTAAATAATTTAATAAATATTTATCATATTAATAAATTATTCATTTAACCTTCTTTTTGAACATTTAGATTGTTTTCCTTTTAAAATGATGCAGTAAATATTTTCATATTGTTATTTCCTTAAGTTAAATTCCTCAAAATGAAATTGCTGGAACAAAAAAGAACATGTAATTTGAAGGATTTTAATAAATATTGTTAATTTGTCACTCAGGAAGATTTATCAATTTAGATTTCTACCATTAGTGGATTGTTCTCTGTTATGTCTTTCATTTCTCATTGCTAATGAGGTTGAACATTTTTCTCACATGCTTATTGGCCATTTGCAGTTTATTTCCCCCACCCTGACTTCCTGGTTTTCCTTTACCACCGCCCCCTTGGGATATTCAGCATTTAAGTATGAATTTTTTAAACTTTTGATGTATACAGCTAAATTACCTTCCAGAAAGTTTCTACTGATTTATATTCCCAGCAACAGTTTATCTGTTTCATCAAGCCCTTTCTGACATTGGATGGCATTGTTTGTTTTAATTTTCATGAGGACACCTTTTACTTACAGGAATTGCTCTGTGTCTGCTGCATGTTAATGCCATGATTTTTACATATACAATTGCTTCATGTTAGAGCCTAATAGACAATAAGAGAGAGAGAGAGAGAGAGAGAGAGAGAGAGAGAGAGAGAGAGAGAGAGAGAATTGGAAGGGTGTATTGGAGACTGTGCCCATTAGTGTTTAAGACTGCTGGGTTAGATGAACGACACATAGAAAGGAAAGTGAAGAGAGAAATGGAGTACAAAAGAGGATGGATGAGTAGAAAATCAGGCTACCATAATAGGGTACCACAGACTGGGTGGCTTAAACCACAGGAATTTATTTTCTCACAGTTCTGGTGTCTAGAAATCCGAGATCCAGGAGTGAGCAAGGGTGGTTTCTTCTGAGGCTTCTCTCCTCGGCTAGTAGATGACCATCTGCCTCCTATCTTCACATTGTCTTCCCTGTATGTCTAAATGTCCTTATCTTATAATGATGCCGGTTGATATTGAATTAGGGGCCATTCTCATGACCTTGTTTTAACTTAATTACCTCTTTCAAGAGACTATCTCCAAATACAGTCAGATTCTGAGGTACTGGGGTTATAAATTTTGGAGATGGCATAAAGTTCAGCCCAACACAAATGAAAAAATTCAGTGCTTGTGGGCTGACAGACACAGCGAGGTCTCTAACATGGAAGGGATTGAGTTTAGAGAGCTTTAAGAATGGAGGGACTATCTAAGTGCCCAAGGAAGACATTTGAAAGAAGAAACTAGAACCATAGAAATGAAGCCATTGCCCAAAGTCATACAGCGAGTTAGTTAGAGATAGGACAGGAGCCCAGGACTTACGATTTTTAATTCTCGGTTTTCTCATTGCACCTCGCTGCTTCAGGAAGCTTGGCTGTTCCCCCGAATCTTTCTTCCTCTGACTTCAACCCTTGTAGTGATCTTGAGTCAAGAAATGCACTGCTACATGCCCTAAATCACTGTTGCTAAATTACACTCTACAGAAGGATGTTTTCCCAGACATTCCCACCTATAGGCACCTGTCCTCTTCCAGAAATTGCAGTCAAAGTAGCAGGATCAATATCATTTTATGCCCACTCTGAAGCTACCACCTGCACTACTAGAAGAGCTGGGTTTATATATTAATACAATATGGAGCTAAGCCTCATTCTTGACTTACAATCTTCACCCTTTCTTCACCTCCAAATCCTCTCAAGAATCTCTCCATTCTACCTCCATGCATACCTGTTTATGGTCACACTTCAACTTATATTTTCTGCATTACAGCGTATTTCTGTCTCTTTGTTGTAAGTTCTAGAAGCTTCCAAGAGGTGAGGGACTGAGACTGAACAGCTGGTTGGTCATCTCTCTACCTGGTATTGTGTGTAGCCACCAACCAGTGTTGACCAGTGCAGAAGTTCAGCTCTTAATTTCCCCAAAATAATATGGCTTGTTTTAACCTTTTTCTATCTATCCCTCTTTGATACAGAGAAATACTATATGGAGCTAGAACCACATAGTACTTAATAAGCAAACACAGCAACTTAATAAAGAAACAGAACATCCATTTCTGTCAACACTGATGATAGGCTTATGTTCATTGTCTAAGCATCCTCTCGCTTTAATCACATTGTTTCCAGGATACTGAATGGTTGGCTGGCCATGAACTCATGGAGATAGCTTATTATAGTGGGAGATGCTGAAGAAAAGGGTGGTTGTTTTGGTTGGCAGAGTTATAGTCTGATGACCTGGACCACCATTACCCAAGAATTTTCACCAAATTCTTGGAAGGCACTACCTAAGTCCTGTGCCTGGGTTTCTTCATCTGTTCAGTGGAGATAAGATTTATTTTTTATGCATGTTCTCTATACTCTGTTTATAACAACCTTAACACAGCACTTTGCTCATAGTAGGTGCTTAATAAATGGCAACAGAGACTGTGGTTGTCCTCTGTGGGGGATGCCCTTGTCAACTGTTATAAAAGACAACTTGATTCCATTTTATCTTCTATGGGCATTGAGAGGTCATTAACAAAGGATTAGTGAAAATCCATGCCCCCAATAAGAACAGATTAAATATTAATTGAGCACTAATTGAGTATAATAGATAACACAAAAGCATGTTAAGACTTTTGGGTATTTGGGTAAGGAAAGGACCTGGACAGAGCACATTATAGGCATATTTTAAATATTTAGATGTTTATGCAATATGTCCTGATTAAATTGATTTAGAAAGCTGGTATATTTTTACATCTTATGCTTTGTAAATTACCATTTAGACTATTAATACCAGAAGTAGAAAAGTAACGGTACATGGTGACCTTTAAAAATGCATAGCTAATGGAATCACTGGTAGTTAAACACGAATAGATTGGATTATATGAAAGTGACACAAGAGGGCAGCTGTGTACTGTTTCTGAATATCTTTTGCCATAATATATTAGGCTAAACTTCAATATGTGAGTAATAGGTATGATAGGAAATCGTCTCATAAACTTCCTATATAGATGTAATAAAATTATTTTAGTTAGAGACGTTAGTTATAATGCACAAATCCTTATTGGCAAATAAAGGTTGACAAGTAATGACACAGTAAAATCCTACTGATTAGCTATAGTTTCTACATTTACACAGAACATTTGACTGGTCTGTAGTGAGGTGGGAGAATGGATGGGGATGCTCGTAAATCAAGGGATAGTCTGGTCCCCATGGAAAGCACAAATGTTGGAATGAAACGTATGCCCTATGCATCAAAGCTTAGCAATTCTGTGGGATTAAACAGTAATGTCTCAAATCTTGTGTTTTCACATGAAATCTGGAAGATACTATTTGTTGTCATCCTTTGAACCCATAGCAAGCAAACATCCTGCACGATACCTGGATTCTCCTGCTAGAGCAGCGATGTGACCTCTGCGTATGCCTCATCTCAGGGGGGTGAGAGGCGAGGCATCACACAGGTCCTCACCACCAGGATAATTTCCCTGAGCCAGGGATCCTGACAGTGCCTAAAATGTTGCATGTCTGAATTACACCCAGTTTAAGGGGCTTGTACAGTTGCATGAGAGAAGGTGTATCTTGGCACAGATCAGGAATGAGCTGTAATTAATCTCCTGTGCTTCAACAAAAGTGACATTGATTTTGGAAGGATGCATCTACTTTGTAAATGGGCAGCTACAAAAAATATAGAGCCTTATCCAAAGTGAGCACAGATAGATAATTGTTATTTCACTCATTTCAATGATGAGCTTCTATTAACTATCTACATGTAGTGAGATCCAGTTCATGATGGGTGCAAGGAACTCATGCAGGATTTTCTGACAAGAATTGAGTCAATTATGGAGGAGGTGGGGTGAAGTATGCTTTACACACTTTGGTCAAGTAAGTCTCCAGAGAGCATGTACTTGGGCCTTGGAGTCAGTAGATTGTGCTGCAGTCCATGCTGGTTTGATAAACTCATGAAAATACCAGGGGAGCCTGGGAGAAGACACCTGAGATACTGGTGCACAGCGTGTGTAACTTCATGGCGAGAAAGCCAATAGAACCAGAGGTTTTTCAAGATAGCATCAGAGTAGGTAGATATTACATGCATCTCGCCCCCAGGACCAAAGTGGGAATATAACTAAATTAAAGAACAATCACTTTAAATAACCAACTACAGACAAACTGAAAAGAAATATTATGACCAAGGATTTACAGAAGAATCCACTTGAGACTGGTAGGAAGGGTGGAAACCAGAAAAGGGCTGGCCCCACTCCCACAGGCAGTGGCTGAGGCTCTGCTGTGGGGGGTTCCCCCTGAGAAGCATGGAGCCTAAATCTCAGGCCGGGCTCCCCAGCTCAGAGCACCAGAGATGGGAAGAGACACCCACATAACGTCCAACTGGAAAAAGAAGCAGGGTTTTTGTCCACTAAGGAGAGATGGAGTCTGGAGACACAGGCACCTCCTTAAAGGGCCAATTCACAAAATTTCCTTTGCAGTCACTCACCCTAAGCTCCAATGGCAGGAGGGCAAGAGTCACCTGAGAAGAATCTGGGGTTTGAGGCCCTGGGGAGGAGGCTGGGAAACAGCCACCAGGATCCCTGTACTGAGTAATTCTCTGACACTACAGTAGCCATCTTTCTTGGGAAGAGCATTCAGTTTTGAGCTACATCACCCTGGGGGAAAGTAATTATCCTACCTTCTGGAATCCCTCTGCCACACCCTATGGATCTTAAGCCCTGCTGAGGAGTCACTGGCATAGGCTGAGTTTAGAAGTCTGGGAAGATTCAGCCGGGTTCAGTGACAGGTTTTGGGATGGGGCCATCCCTCACACTTTCCTGTGAACCTGACTGGTGCTTCGCCCTCACAGGAGATCCTACTGAACTACCCTCCCAGCTTCTGGCAGACCCAATCTCTGGGCTTCAGAGGCCCCCACCTGCGTGACTATTAGGGGCTCCACCCTGCTGAAGTCAGGGGAAAAGCTAGGATTTAGTCGTTTGGCTTTGGGGCAGGGAACCACCTTCTGATTGGCCCCTGACCCTCATGGGAAATCCATTAGCCCCCATCTGTCTGATTCTGCCAGAAGTTCTTTCAGTGACTGAGCCTAACACTCAGCTGGCAGGTGGAGGCAACCAGAGGCAGATCCCAGAGTGCCTTAGGACATTTGCTGACCTGCCTGCAGGCCCGGTGCTGGTAAAAGTGGCCTTGGAGCTCAGGTTGGTTCTTCCCATGTGCAGCTAAACCAGCATAGGCAGCCACAACTATGGATCACTTGTAGCATCAAACTGGTTGCTGAGGGCCAGGCACAGACAGCATGTGACATTGGCCTGTACCAGAGTCCCTCCCAAGAGACCTAGACACACCAAGTGGTCAACTTCAGGTAACATTGGAGGAGAATCCAACAAACGCCACAAAAAGCACATCTACAAGGAGATTGCAGTCTATGGCCATTAACACCTTAAATGCGCCCGATCTCATCTGATTTTGGAAGCTAAGCAGTGTTGGGCCTGGTTAGTTCGTGGATGGGAGACCACCTGGGAATACTAGGTGCTGTAGGCTTTAAAAAAATAAAAATAAAAATAAAAAAATAAAAGGAGATTGCAGCAGGCACTAAATTCTGCTGAGGTGAATTCTACTTTTATTTCTTTTTTTCTGTCTATTACTTTTCTTATTCTTTTTTTTCTTTATCTTTTTAAAAAAATTATTGGTTTGCACTTGTAGAGCAGCTCACATGCCATGCTCACGTTTGGACCTCATACTCAGCCACCTCAAGGGTGGATCCCATGCATGAACAGGCCAAGAACAAGCAATACACAAGTACAATAGGAGTGCCCACATAGCCCACACAAGGTGCATTTCCAGAGCATCCAACTCAGGAGACTGTACCATTGCATCCCAAAGAACACCTATTACATAAGTCTACCCCATGAAGACCAGGAGTCATAGCAAATCTATCTGATAAATAGAAACAGAGAATGGCAGCCAAAATAAGGAGACAAAAAAACAGACTCCAAATGAAAGAACAAGAGGAATCTTCAGGAAAAGAGCAAAATGAAATGGAAGCAAGCAATTTATCAGATATAGAGTTCAAAGTAATGGATGTAAGGATGGTCAAGGAATTTACAAAGAACTATAACAGTATGAAAAATAACGCAAAAACCATGTAAAAGAGCCAGTCAGAAATAAGAATACCACAATTATATCAGGAGTACACTAGAAGGAATAAAAAGTACGTTTGATGAAGCAGAGGATTGAATCAGAGATTTGGAAAGACAAGGTAGAAAAAAACACCCAATGGAGCAGCAAAAAGGAAAGAGAAAAGAATTAAGATAGTTTAAGGGTTTTTGAGAACAATATAAAGAGTGAAAATATCTGCATCATAGGGGTACCAGAAGAAGAAGAGAGAGAGCAAGTAATAGAGAAACTATTTGAAGAAATAATATGACTAACAAACTTCCCTAAACCTGATGAAGAAAAAAGATAAGTCCAAGAAGTGCAAAGTCCCAAACAAGATGAACCCAAAGAGACCCACACCAAAACACATCATAATTAAAATAGCAAAGGTAAAGACAAAGAGAGACTTTTAAAAGCAGCAAAAGAAAAGCAGTTAATTGCCTACAAGAGAGTTTTCATAAGGCTGTCAGCTGATTTATTAATAGAAATATTTTAGGAGAGAAGGGATTATCCTATATAATAAAAGGCTAATATGAAAATCAACTGAACAGCAGAACGACTGGTCAGGTTCTTCAAAGTGGGCAGGGTGCATGGGAGTTTCCAAAGACAGGAAATAGGCAGGCAAGCAAATCGGAAACTGAGAAACTAGGAAAAACCTCCAGATCATAGAGCAAACCGTGCCAGCAGGAATCTGGATGTCATTGTTGATTACAAGTCAGGAAGCATTTCACTTAAAAATTTTTTTCAGTTACAGTTACAATGTTATGTTAGTTTCACATATCCAACACAGTGATTAGACATTTATATAAGTTATGAAGTGATCACCCCAATAGGTCTAGTACCCATCTGACACCATACCATGCATAGTTATTCCAATGGATGCAACTTGCTTTCTGTGCTGGTTTAAAACAATTTCCCAGTAAGGACAAGAACATTCCCACAGCTGCTAGCTCTCCCAAGAGTCTTTGAATTCTGAGAGTAGAATAGCCCATATAATAAAAGAATTGCAGCCCCAAAGGGCTGGAAATGAAGAGCAAGCCATAATTTATGTCATGAGTTCATGTCTTCAGGTGCAGCCAAGCCCCGTCCCAAGGTGCTAGAAGAATTTAAGTATGTAACCAGGGAGTCACTACTGGTAATTTTTTTAAAAATCATATACAAGAGAGTAACCAGAAAATTCATGATAAGTTAATGTCACACGTTTTTGAAAAGGGATGAACTCCAGAAACTACAGACTAATAACTTTGGTCAACATTGGTCACATTCTAGAATGAATTTTAAGCACATGTCCTGTGAGCACTTTGAAAGGAATGTGTTGACTGCTGGAAGACTTGGAGTCACCAGGGACGAGTCCTGCCAAACTAACCTCATCGCCTTTGTGAAAATATTTGACTAGCTGCGGGATTTGGGGAGTAACATAGACCTAGTGTTTCTTGGTTTTAGGGAAACAATTGGCAAAATCAGTCAAGATACCACTATGGATAATGTGGCAAAATGCACGTAGTATGAAAGTACTCTTGAATGGCTGGGATCTATTTGAAAACTGTGCTCAGATGGAAGGACAAAAAATTTGGTACCTGGTGACATTTGGTGAGTGTCCAAGTTGCTGCTCTCAAATTCTTACTAGAGTACCTATGCATATACAGGAAAGAAGAAAAGTGAAATTAGGACTGCTTACCACATCAGTGCTAATATGGGGAGGGGAATTCTCACTGAATTTAAGGCTGATGAAAAGGACATTCAATGATCTATAAATGATTACCTAAATGTAGGTAGAACTGTTCCTTTCTTATCCTCACCCTACTTAATTTCTGCTTTAGAAACATGGATTCTATGAACCTAAAAACCTGGACATCTATCCCCTCTGCATGAGAACGAAGACTGCAGTCACAAGAGCAACAGTCATAGGAATAATTCTAAAAAGAAACAAATAAATCTCTAAGAAGAAAATGATAGAACTTTACCAAGTGATATAAAGAATATGAATAGAGAATCAAATTTCTTCATGGGAAGATTAAACATTGTAAATATGTTAATTCTTCCATAATTAATTGCAAGTTTAATAGATCATAACAAAATCATGAAGAATTTCTTTTTTGGACTTGACAAAAAGATTCTGTGTGCATCTGCAAAAACTAAACAGTAAGAATGGCTAAGAAAACTGTCCCTGGTGTATTCTGGAAGTTAGTGCATGATAAAGGAAACATCATAAACCAATGAAGAATGAATCCATTCATTAACAAAATGTTAGTTTTGAAAAAAAACTCAGGTTAGAGACTTTTTGTACCAGATTGCAAAATAAAATGTAAATATTTAAACTATTAAAAGGAAGAAAATATAGATGAATATTTGATGATGTTGGAATAAGGATGTCACTGAGCATATTCCCATGGGAAAAAAAAACCCATACAGAAAAAAAATCAATTGATTTGAGCATAAACTTTATTTTAAAATTATTTTTATTAAACATTTAATTTTGAGATAATTAGAGATTTACATCCATTTGTAAGAATTATACAGATATTCTATGTACACTTTAGTCCATTTTTCCACATGGGAACATCTTGCAAAACTATAGTAAAATATCCCAGCAACGATGTTGACATTGATAAAGTCAAGACACAAAACATTTCTACCCTCACAAGAGTTCCTCCTATTGCCCTTTCATAGCCGCACCCACTTCTCTCCTGCCCTTTCTTCTCCACCCTTAATCTCTGCAACCCTCCTGTTCTTCATTTCTATAATTTTTAAATTTCAAGATGTGACATAAATGAAATCATACAGCATGCAATCTTTTGGGATTGGCTGTTTTTTTCAGCATCAGCATGATTCTCTAGAGATTCATGGAAGTTGTTGCATATATCATTAGTCCACTCCTTTTTATCACTGAGTAGTATTCTATAGCATTAGAGGTACCACAGTTTGTTTAAGCAGTCACCCATTGAAGGATCATTTGGCTTGTTTCCAGGTTTGGGCTATTATGTATAAAACCGCTATGAAAATTTGTGTATAGGTTTTTGTGCAGATGTAAGTTTTCATTTATCTGGAATAAATGCCCAAGAATGCAACTGCTGAATCAATTATATGGTAGCTGCAGTGTTAGTTTTTAAGACACTACCAAACTGTTTTTCAGAATGGCTATACCACTTTACGTTCCTACCATCAATGTAGCATCAATGTATTAAGCCAGCAGTCGGACATCCTTAGCACTGCCGTGGGGGCAGGAGAGGCTTCTGCCACCACTGCTGTGCTCACCAGCCATGAGCCCAGCTTCTGGCTGAGCAGTGCTCCCCCTGTAGGAGTGCACTGACCACCAGGGGGCAGTTCCTGCGTTTAGCATCTGCCCCTGGTAGTCAGTGTGCATCATAGCAACCGGTAATTCTGCTGTTTGGTCGATTTGCATATTAGCCTTTTATTATATAGGATTTGCCCTCATTTTCTTTTATGATATGTCTGTGCATATTTTTGTTGATTTTCTAATTAGATCATTTGTTTATTTGTGTGTGTGTGGTTTTTTTTTTTACTGTTGTATTTTGAGCATTTATAGTGGTATGTAGTTTGCCAATATTTTTATAAGTAAGTAGATTGTCTTTTTATATTCTTAAAAGGTCTTGCATAGAAAAAAATTAATTTTGATGAAGTCTACTTTATCACCTTTTTATTTTATGCATTGTGCTTTTGGTATTGTCTAATAACTCGGCTTAGCCTATGTTTTTGTCCTATGTCTTTTTTTCTAAATATTTTCTAGTTTTATATTTTATGTGTTACATTTGAGTCTGCGATTCATATTGATTTGAGTTTTATATAAGGTGTGAGGTTTAGGTTTAGGTTTCTTCTTTTGCTTATTTGCTCCGTTTATTGAAAATGCTACATTTCTTCTGTTACATTGCTTTTATACCTTTGTCAAAAATCAGCTGGGCATACTTGTGTGGGTCTAATTTATGGGCTCTTTATTTTATTTCATTGATCTATGTTTCTATCCTTCCACTACAGTCTTGATTACTGTAGCTATATAATAAATCTTGAAATTGGATAGACTGATTTCTCCCACTTTATTCTTATTTTTCAAAATTGTTTCAGCTATTCTAGTTCCTTTGCCTTTTTGTATATATTTTTAGGAAAATCTTGTCTATATGTACAAAATAATCTTGCTGAGATTTTGATAGATATTGTATAAAACCTATATATGGGCTTTGGAGAGAATTAACATCTGTACTATATTGAATATTCCAATTCATGGACATGGCATATATTTATTTCTTTAGATATTATTTTTTAATTTCTTTCATCAGCACTTTGTAGTTTTTAGCATACAAGTCCTGTACAGGGTTTCTTAGAATTATATTTAAATACATCAATATTTTTAGCAATTGTTTTACGTAGTATTTTATTTTTAATTTTAGTGTCCACAGGTTCATTGCTAGTCTATAGAAATACAGTTGATAAAAATGAATATACTTGCCTTTTCTCCGATCTTATAGGGAAAGCATGCTGTCATTTCCCACTAAGTATGTTAGCTTTAGGTTTTTTGTAGATACTCAAGTTGGGTACATTGCCCTTTATTCCTATTTTTCTGAGTGTCTTAAATAATGAATGGGTGTTGCATTTTGACAAATGCTTTTCCTGCCTTTATTTATATGATTAGATGATTTTTATTTTTTAATCTGTTAAGATCATGGATTGCATTGATTCTTGCATAAATCCCATTTAATTATAGCATATTAATCTTCTTATATATTGCTAAATTCTATTTGCTAATATTTAAAAAAACATTTTTACATTCATATTCATGAGTTGTCTATACTTTTCCTATAATGTGTTGTCTCTTTCTGGTCTTGGTATCAGGGTAATACTAGCTTTATAAAAAGAATTAGGAAATATTCCACCTTTTTTCTTTTTGAAAGAGATAGTATATAATTGGCATTATTCTTTGCTAAACATTTAATGGGAAAATTTATTGATTTGGACACAAGCTATTGTTTTAATCAAGAGTGATCTTAGAGGTAGATTGAAATGATGGGTCACTGTGTTCTATCATTGTAACCGCCATATTTACCAAATTTATAGAGGACTTAAAGCTGAAAGTTATTCTACTGTTGGAAGAATGAGATTTTACATTTATCTCAGTGGATTGAAATGTTCCACCTTGGTAGTGAATTCTCTATTCTCGCCACACTAGTCTTGCTGTTCCCATATCAGGATCTTTCTCCTTGCCCTGCTATATCCCTGGAATGTTCTTATTCCATATCTTTATACAATTTCCTTTGAACATAATTCAGTTTTGCTTAAATATCACCTCCTTAGGGAAGCCTTCCCTGGCTATCCTGCCTACATATATCCCACCCCTATACTACTACTTTCCTGTCTTATTTTGCTTTACTTTTCTTCATAGCATTTAACAAAGCCTCATGTTTTTTCTTTTTTTTCCTCTTCCTTTCTCTTTCCATTGTTTTCCTTTAATCTATCTATCTATCTATCTATCTATCATCTATCTATCTATCTGTTTACCTATTCATCCATCCATCCATTCATCCATCCATATATTCATCCACCCACCCCTTTTTAAAAATTTTTCCATAATAATGTAATCTGTAAAGAGAGAGACATAATTGTCTTGTTCACTGCATTATTTCTAAAGCTTAGAACAATGCTTAGAGCATAGTAGATGCTCAGTAAATATTTTAAGTGAATGAATGGATAAATGGGTAATTAAAATTTGTTAACTAAAAATTGGAAGTTATAAATTAAACTTTATTTTTCCTTCAAACAAAGTTATTTACTAGATACTGGAGAGGAAAATGGTCCTTTCTTCAGTGACTTTATAACTAATAGAAGTAGGAATATTTTTTGAGGAAATGCCATACTGTTTTCCACAGTGGCTGCACCAGTCTGCATTCCCACCAGCAGTGCACGAGGGTTCCTTTTTCTCCGCATCCTTGCCAGCACTTGTCGTTTGTTGATGACAGCCATTCTGACAGGTGAAAGATGGTACCTCATTGTTGTTTTGATTTGCATCTTTTGGATGATTAGTGACTTTGAGCACATTTTCATGTCTCTTGGCCTTCTGTATATCCTCTTTCAAAAAGTGTCTATTTAGGTCCTATGTCCTATGTCCATTTTTAGGTCCTATGTCCATTTTTTTATTGGGTTGTTTATCTTTCTTTTGTTAAGTTGTATGAGTTTCCTATATATTTTTGAATTTAAACCCTTATCAGAGATGACATTGGTAAATGTTCTCTCATGCAGTGGGCTTTCTTGTTGTTTTGTTGACTGTTTCTTTTTGCTGTGCAGAGGCTTTTTATTTTGATGTAGTCCCATTTGTTTATTTTCTCTTTAGTTTCCATTGCCCTAGGAGCTGTATCAGTAAAGATATTGCTACAACATATGTCTGTTATTTTGCTGCCTATAGATTCTTCTAAGATTTTCATGGTTTCCCATCTTATGTTTAAGTCTTTTATCCATTTTGAGTTTATTTTTGTGTATGGTGTAAGTTGGTGGTCTAGTTTCATTTTTTTGCACTTATCTGTCCGATTTTCCCAACATCATTTATTGAAGAGACTGTCTTGTCTCCATTGTATGCTCTTGTCTCCTTTGTCAAATATTAATTGAGCATAATGGCTTGGGTCGATTTCTGGGTTCTCTGTTCTGTTTGACCTAGTAATCCCACTTCTAGGAATATATCTCAAGAAAACAGAAACACCAATCAGAAAGGATATATGCACCCCTATGTTCATAGCAGCACAATTTACAATAACTAAGATTTGGAAACAGCCAAAGTGCCCATCAGCAGATGAATGGATTAGAAAACTGTGGTACATCTACACAATGGAATACTACAATGCTGTAAGAAAGGAGGAATTCTTACCATTTGCAACAGCATGGATGGAACTGGAGAGCATTATGCTAAACAACATAAGCCAGTCAGAGAAAGATAAATATCACATGATCTCACTCATTTGTGGAATATAATGAACAACATAAACTGATGAACCAAAACAAATCCAGAGACAGAGAAGCATTGATCAGACTGTCCAACCTATGAGGGAAAGCTGGGGGGATAGGGGGTAAGAGATCAACCAAAGGACTTGTATGCATGCATATGAGCATAACCAATGGACATGGACAGTAGGGGGGTGAGGGCATGTGTTGGGAGGGGGGAGTGGCGGAGAGAGGTCAATGGGGAAAAAGGAGATTCATGTAATACTTTAAACAATAAAAATTTAAATTAATAAAAAATAAGTAGGAATAAATTACATTAAAATGTATATATACTTACAGAGTCCAGAAAACAAATGATGTTTTGAGAGATACTAAAGGACTTGATCTAGCATGGGGTATCAAGGAGGGCTTTTCTGAGTCTATATCTAAAATGTTAAGGAGACATAGATATAGGGGAAGAGACTCAGGACAGTGGGAACAGCATGATTAAGGCCTCAAGATAGGAGGAACCATGGAGTGTCGACAGAGGCTCAAAGTTGTGCAGAGAGGGAGGAGGATAATCATGAGAGAGAAATCTAGGGAGGAAGGTAGGGTCAGACCATGCCTGGGAACCTCATTAATGGAGTTGGTCTTTATCCAAAGAGTAATGAGGTTTTAAAGTTTTTCAAGCAGTGAAATCAAATTGTTAGACTTGATATTTAAAAAAAAACCTCACTCTTCCTGCTGTATGGGGAATAAATTGGAGGGGGACAAGAGAGGAATAGAGAATCTAATTAGTAGGCAATGGCAATAATCAGGTGATGTGATTTGTACTAGGCTGGTGGCAGTGCAAGAGAAGTGTGAGAGAAGGGGACATACTTTAATTCACCACAAGCATACTGAAAACCAAGGGTATGATACAACAATTGGAAAAACTGATAATTTTTTACATAAATTTCATTTTACTGATTATGGGGATATATAGAGGAAATAAAAATCTTTAGTACAAAAATTTACAATTTAGGTAGTGGCTACAACACATTCTAGATATATGGCCTCAAGAAAGATACTTAAATATTTTGAGCCTCAGTTTCCCCATTTGTTTGATGAGTTTAATAATACCTGCTTCATGGAGTTGTAAGGTATGGTAGACACTACTGATTATCCCTAAATATTTATTCTCTCCTTCTTCCAGAGTAAAATAAAATTTGCCTGAGCCAATGACCACCAAGGAATAAATTTCCTAGGCTCTTTGCAGTTAGGTATGGTCATGTGACAAAGTTCTGACCAATGAGATATTAGAGAAGAGTTGTGTGATAGTGTCCTTAAGAGAGAGCTGGCATCTTCTCTTTGCTCCACTCTTTTTCCTTCTCTTCTTCAGTATTGATGTTTGGAAAGAAATACTTCCTCAGACCACAAGCACGATGTGCTATCCCCTGGGAAGACAAAATTGTGATCTGGAAGATGCTTGATACCTAAAGAATCTGAGAAGAGATCCAGACCTGAATATTGTTTTTCTGTTTTGTTGTTTGTTTTTCTACAAGAGAGTGAAATCAAAGGAGACAGACTCTCTTACTGGTGGTCTAGCCTTGTCCTAAATGTTACATAAAGATTAGAAGATATAATATACGTGTAATGCCCACAACATTGGGAACCATCTCTAAAATTTGTCTTCCATGCCTCTCCCACAAATAAATACAAAAATAGATAGATAGATAGATGATAGATAGATAGATAGATAGATAGATAGATAGATAGATAGAAAAGTACTTTATTAATCTGCCCTCCAGAAATGGACTGCTAAAGTGCATTCTTAAATTTTTGCTTTTCTTAGACTCTGGCAAACTAAAATATATCCAGGAGAAAATGCTCAAGGCAGTAAGCATGTCCGGAACCCACATTCTACAAGAAACAGTTCCAGGAGTTGTGTTGCATTTGCCATTTTCACAATAAGTGTGCCCTTGACTAGAGCTTGGGAATCTCCAGTGAGTGGGATGCTGTAGTTCCATCTATTCTGATGGGGGAACTGGATTACACTCAGCATAGCTGGAGGCCAGAGCTGGTGCTTTTACCAAAGGGACTGGGAGGGTTTGGGAGGGAGTTGTGGCGACTGGGTATTCATCTGCACAGTCACAGATGGGGCAAGGTGTCAGGTGCCAAGAGGACCATCATGTAGAGGCCCTGCCCTCTTGGCAGAACTCAAGGGCCTCTCTAACCAGCTCAGAGATCAATGATTGTCACTGTGTCTTCCAGGGAGCCCAGGGGTGTGGTGGCAGGAGAGGTTTGTGAAGGTATCTCTTGGTTGTTGAGGAGGGTGGTGAAGAAAGAGGGGGAGCTGCAGCAGGATAGGGATCTGGGAGACACAACTTCTGAACAAAGGATTAGTGGCTTAAAATTCTTGGAAATGTGGAAAGTCATTTTAAGGACTTTAAACCTGAAGTGGAGACCAAGAATAAGCAACACTGATTCTATTTCAACCTGCTCAGCTGCCCACTCTCAAATGTGCAGTCTATTTGAATTTACTTCCAACTTCTACCCGGCCTACTTCTGAAAGGAGTCAGAGCTACAAACCAAGCCCAAGTGCTGATGTTGAAAGTGCAAACAGAAGCATCCATCTGAAGAAAGTACAAACACATTCCTGAGTGCATATCTATGTCCACATAAAAAAAAACCACTTGGTAGGGAAACAATCATATCAATGATATATGTTGATGTTGGCACTAATACTTTACCACAGGAATGGGAACAGTTGAAATGAGATTCAAAAGAATAATTTTTAAATGGTTGGTTTCTAGGTTTATTCTTGTTCAAGTGATAGGTGCCTCTGGGGACACCTGTGATGATCTCATCACTTGGAGGGGCTCCTTGTGGTTTGCCTACTAAGTAGGTGCATCTTCAACCCTCACTGTGTCCCTAGGAAATTTCTTTTCCTTCCATTACTCCTACTGCACTCACTTATACTTGTGATCTAGCCATTCTAAATAACTGACATTTATCAGGAAACATGACCTTCCACCCCTGTATGCTTTCTACTCCCACAGCCTGTGTCCACCCCTGTTTAAAACCCTTGAACACATCTGTCATTGCACTTGTCACATTAGAGCCTATTTTCTCTGGTCTGTCTTCCTAACAAGGTTATGACAGCTTTCAGCTAGTTGTTTTTTTTAACCACTTTATCTCAGGACTAGCCTGGCACCCAGAAGACAATTAAAAATATGTCTTGACTGGTTAATTCTCCAGTGTACCAGCCAGTTTTATAAGCTTGAATATCCTTTACCCTCAGACTGTTGCTCACTGCTGGAGCACCAGTGTAAATGCAGCAAGAGTCTGAGGAGCTATTCCGAGCGCTCCAGGGGGTCTCTAGTTAGTGTACAATTGCTTGGTCCAACCCGGAAGTTCTACAGACAGGCAACCGAGTATAGAGGGGACAGGATACTTGGGCCCTGGTTTCAGCTTTGTCCACAACATGCTGTGTCGCTTTGAGCAAGTTCCTTGACCTTTTTGTGCCTTACTTTTCAGACTCCTTCATACCCAACCTCATGGTAAGTCTCAAAGTAAGTCAGTGAGGGCACACTCGGGTAGTTGTGTACAATGTTATGGAAGATGAGGGATAAGAGTAAACAAATTGTAAGTGTTGAGAGGGATGCCCTCTCTGGCCTCATGTGGAAGAAGTTCCATTTGGAGGAAGCCATTAAAGGACTACCTCCGGTCTTTCCTTGCTTCCTCTTGTACCAAGGGTACGTGTGGAGAAGAGATTTCTCACTGGGAGAAGGGACAGAGCATGCTCAGCCCAGCCCCTTCTTTTCTGAGTTGGTCTTCCTACAAGGGACATGATTCTGGTGTGCTCTTCCGTACCCTCTTCTCATTCCCCACCCTCAAGAGGCCACCTTGTGGAAGAGGCCCAGGAGTGTAGGTGCTGCCTGTGACTGAGTGGGCACTATGGATCAAATGTTTGTGTTGGACTCCTAACCCCCAAAGTGATGGATTTGGAGGTGTGGCCTTTGTGAGGGAAATAAGGTTAATTAGGTCCTGAGAGCAGAGTCCCCATGATGGGATTAAGGCCCTTATAAAACAGGAAGAAACAGGAGATTTCTCTGTGTTTGTACTAAAATGAAGACTCGAAAGGACAGAATCCAGAAAAGGGCCTATACCAAAAACCCACCCGTGCTGGCACCTTGATCTCAGTCTTCCGGCCTCCAGAACCATGAGAAATAAATGTTTGTTGTTCAAGCCCCCTAGTGTGTGTTGTCCTTTATAGCAGCCCAAACTGGTGAATACAGTGGGTAAGTGTGTCTGATGAAAGGACAGAGGGAAGCTCTTTTAGTTACTGCTCTATATCCACGCTGCCCAACTGAGGCAGGATAGTAAGAAACTAGGGACATTTCTTGACAAGTGGAATAAGGAAAACCGAGACAAAATAATTAAGCAAGGCCAAACAGTTTGAGCAATTTACAGTCAGCTAATAAATCACAAAATTGTATCTTCCCTAACCAAGGACACTTAGGAGCAAATGATTTTCACATTCCAGACCATCCCAGGGCAGACTGGCCTGGATTCTGCTCTATCTTCGATGCTTCGATGACATTCCTTAAAAATGAAACTAGCCCTTCCTGGTTTGGCTCAGTGGATAGAGTGTTGGACTGTGGACTGAAGGGTCCCAGGTTCGATTCTGGTCAAGGGCATATGCCCAGGTTTTGGACTCCATCCCAGTGGGGGATGTGCAGGAGGCAGCCAATCAATGATTCTCTCTCAGCATTGATGTTTCTATCTCTCTCTCCCTCTCCCTTTCTCTCTGAAAAAAAAAAAAAATGAAACTAACCAGAAAATAACCCTGACCCCTCTATACACATATTTTGATGAATTCACATTTGAAGGACACTTAGACTTCTAGGATTCCTACTAGCAGAAGAAAGATAAGAGACTTCTAGGATTCCTACTAGCAGAAGAAAGATAAAAAGCCTTAACCAGTGGTTCTCAACCTTCTGGCCCTTTAAATACAGTTCCTCATGTTGTGACCCAACCATAAAATTATTTTTGTTGCTACTTCATAACTGTAATGTTGCTACTATTATGAATGTGAAAGGGTCGTTCAACTGCCAAAGGGTTCACGACCCACAGGTTGAGAACCGCTGCTAAGACAAAGGACCCAGTGTGCACTCTCTCTAGAACACACCCATGACTTTCTCCCTTAGTTGTGAATCTCTGCTGTCTTTCTCCTAACCTCTAAGGCAGTAGTTCTCAACCTTGGCTGCACATTAGAATCACCTGGGAATCTTTTTTAAAATCCTGATTTCTGGGCCTCATCCTCCAGAAATTCTGTTTCTTTGTTATGGGGCGGGGCCACAACATTAGTAACAAAGAAACAGAATTTCCAGAGAATGAGGCCCAGAAATCAGGATTTAAAAAAGATTCCCAGGTGATTCTAATGTGTAGCCAAGGTTGAGAACCACTGCTCTAAGAGTTCCTGCAAGACTTGCAACCAGCAGAGCAGCGGGCAGTGGCTTGTCCGGGGCTTAGCCGCTGAACCTGTCTCCGAGGCCACCATTTTCTCTGACTTTCCAGTGAGCTAACAGCAGCCCTGCATCGGCTCACTTCTGTCATTGTGACTTTTACTCCTCAGTGAGTTCATGCAGCCCAGGATGGCCCACTTTCTCCTAGAGAGCCAGAGCAGCCCCGCCTAGGCTCTCTCCTGTTGCTTCTTCTATCTTAAGTCCTTCCTGCATTTCACTTTCCCCAGCTGCAATACAGGTGCTCTCACAATCACCTGGACTCATATCGTGAAATCTGTTTTCCAGAAAGTTAAGAACTCACACACAGCTAGCAGCTGCAGGCAGCTTGGCTCTGGGTCTGGTCCCCATCTGGTAACACTGTCACTTTTATCATAATAAAGCCAGTATTTGATATCAGTCTGCTTGGCTTTTCTGCCTTATTTCTCAATAAGAAGGAAATAAAAATATGTGTAGACGCCCTCACTACAAAAGGACTTGTCGAGCCCAGTGTTGTAAGGAAGCCGGGGTGGTCAAACCACTTTAGTTGGAATTACGGAGACCCATTTCTAGCCCAAGCTCTCATGCTCACTGCCTTTGCTGCCTTGGCCAGTTCCAGTGGCTTTGCTGTCCCTCAATTTCTTTTCAAATGCAAGTGTTAGACTAGTTGCTCTTTTTAAACGCTTGTGAATCCATGATTGTAATCTGCCCAAAGAGGGTTTGAAGTAGAGAGGAAGTCTTTTATCTCTTGGTAACTGGCAGAGACTCTTAGTTGACTATTCAATATCCATTCACTTTTTTTTTCCTTAGAAAGAAACCCCAGTTTTTATTGGCTGGGAACTAAATAATATATTCTTGGCTTCTTTTGAAGCTAGGAAGCTTGGTATACCCTGGTTGGCAAACTGCGGCTTGCGAGCCACATGCGGCTCTTTGGCCCTTGAGTGTGGCTCTTCCACAAAATACCAATTTCTGCGCATGGGCCACGAAGTTTCAATCGCGCTGTATGTGTGCGCCCGCATGTGGTATTTTGTGGAAGAGCCACACTCAAGGGGCCAAAGAGCCGCATGTGGCTCGAGAGCCGCAGTTTGCCGACCACTGGTATAGAACATCTGAGCAGGTCCTTAAGGAGGCAACGAATAACCGTTTAGTCTTCTTTTGCCTTTCTTCGTCCTCCTGCTTCCTTGGAATGTGGGGATACTTCCTGGAGTCTCAGCAGCCAGCAAGGACCAAGTTGGCAGAAAGATGGAAGAAACCTGGGCTGTCAGTGGCATGGTGGAGCTGCCACATAAACCCTAAACTGCCTGCCTCCAGATTTCTTCTATGTGAAAAATAAATAAAGGAAGTCTGGTCTTTGTTGCCAGTAGTTGAGTGGAATTTCTAAAGAATACAACTCATTTGTCTCTCTCTTGTAAAAGATCATTTCTGCAACAGAATGGAGAGTCTAAACCTGCAGAATAGTTTAGTCCACATAGCTCCTCTTTAGAAGAGAAAGGTTTGATTCATATCCAGAAATCTATGTCCTGAGAGGAGAGAAAATTAAATTCTTCTTCACTTCAGGACACTAGCGGCATTACAGAACTACAGTGTCTGTTTCGGTTGACCCCAGTCACCAGTTAAATATTTCAACCAGCCCAATCTCAATGTTTTTTCAGACATCTCTAATAGTTAACAACTGTGGATCTGAACAAAACTTGTTGGCCAAAAATTCCTTAAGGATGACAAAACATGCTAGTCCCTGCCAAACATGAAATAACACTTAGTCATTTTAAATGAGCACTATAAAGTGTTACAGCCAGTACTTTGTGTGTTTTCACCCGTATGAAGTAAGTAGTGACAGGAAAATAGATGTCGAGTAAGTGACATTTCTCTTTAAGTATCTCAAGACGCTTCTACAAAGCTCCTGGATAGAGTAAAGGCAAGGCCTCCCCTGAAGGTGCTGCAAATGTCTCTTCCATGTTGCTCTCAGTGGCAACTGTGGCATTGTGGACAGCAGTCTGGACTTGGAATTGGGAGTCTTGGACTGGAACTTCAGGTTTTCCAAGTAACTCCATGACTCTGGACAGATTGTTTAGCTCCTGAGCCACTGTTATTTTTTTTTAATGTAGAATTGGAATATTAATATTTATCTCCCAGGCTGCTGTAGGAACTAAATAATATAATATAATATAGGAGGATTACCTAGCATGGAGCCCAACCGAGAGGGAGGTGCTATTTAATAAACATTCTATTGAATCCGAGTCTTATGTCACCAGATTGGTTAACCAGAATCTCGAATTCCATCCTAGAGCATTTGAAGTATTGATTAGGTGTGTTAAAGGGCAGTCAGACTTCACCAAGGTATTTGACACAAATAAATGATACTCCCTTGCTACTGGTGAGAAAAGATTTCACTGATGATGACTCAGTAGGGCTCTGGGGATGATTTACCAACAGCGCCAATTTGGGCAGGTGTGGCTAATGGGGTGAAGGACGGGATTGGAATTCAGTATGAGGTTTGGCAAGTTTTATAATGAGCAAGAGAGTGCAGCTCATTTAGGAAGGGAACGCCAGAGCCCTGTAGCAGCTGGATGTGGGAGGGCTGTCTGTGTCAACAAGCATTGGAGAAGGTGTTTGATAGCTGGTCCTGAATGAGTGCCCTGAATGAGTGCCCTGGGCTAAATGCAGCTGCTCTGACCACCTGCTTTCCTGCACAGGTGACAGTACCGCTGCTGGTTCCTTCCTGGGAAGTTTTGGAGGGGGGTGGGGGCAGGGGGGTGGTCTTAAGAAGTTCTAGGTGGAAACAAAAGCTTCATAGGAGTCATAGCCCTTTTTTCCATCGACTGCTCCCACCTGGGTGCCCTCATTTGATCATTCAATCAACTCCTATGTGCATCCAGGTCAGGTAGTGTTGTCATCTTTTAAAGGGTGGGTAAACTGAGGAAAAGAGAAATTAAATGGTGGCCTATTTAGAATAGAGACTAGAACCCAGTGGAACTTGGATCTGTTATGAAATTAATGGATAATAGTGTAGTGCTTCACACATAGCTGGCCCCTTCAGTAAATGGCCATGTTTAACATTGCTGAGAAAGGGGAGTGGGCCTGCCAGGAGACTGGGGCATTCCTGTGACTCAGTCACGCCCTTTCAGCATGTATGGAAGAGGCCAGCCAGCAGCTTGCCATCTTGTCTGAAGACAAAACTAGAGGAAATGGGTTTCCGCCACAGGTGGAATCTGTAGTTCATTCTGGAGTTAGTTTTCTCCTTAAAATAAAATAAAAGAGCTGGAGGATGCAAGCTCTGTGACATCAGTCAATAAAATAATTAAATTACTAACAGAAGCAATAATACCAAATAAAAGCTAACACAAGATGTGCAATGGAGACAGCATGTTTTCATCATATTCAACTCAGGTGAGGAAATGTGTAAAAGTGGGCATGCTCATCAGTCCCCCGCTGGTCCTGCTCACCTCCCCCTAATGAATATCAAGGGACTGGCCATCCCCCGGGGGCAGGACCTGCCCTTAGGGAAGAAGCCATCAACAGGGATGCAGGTATTCCTCTTCAGGTGATGATTTCAGCCAGGCCCTCCAGCACTTTGTGGCCATGATTAACTCCTGTGATCCCCGGTGCTGACACTTGGCTGGAAACATCAGACAGCAAGCTGAAGGCCCTGGGATCATAACCTGGTTTGAATTACTTTTGCTTTTTTTCAGACCTCTAAGATCTGGACTCTACAGCCTTCTGTGATCCTTCGCTCCCTTTTCTTTTTCTTTCTTCCTTTCTTTCCTTCTTTCTTTCCTTCCTTCCTTCCTTCCTTCCTTCCTTCCTTCCTTCCTTCCTTCCTTCCTTCCTTCCTTTCTTCCATCCTTCCTTCCTTCCTTCCTTCCTTCCTTCCTTCCTTCCTTCCTTCCTTCTTTCTTTCTTTCTTTCTTTCTTTCTTTCTTTCTTTCTTTCTTTCTTTCTTTCTTTCTTTCTTTCTTTCTTTCTTTCTTTCTTCCTTTCTTCCTTTCTTTCTTTCTTTCTTTCTTTCTTTCTATGCTAGTTTGCTCAAAAATTTCCTCTTGCTCTTTTGACCTCACAGTGTCACCAAGATCAGTGCTTCACAAATGTTAACCTTCTGGGAATCTGGTTAGATTCTGAATGAGCAGGAATGGGTGGGGCCTGAGACTCAGGATTTCTAACAGGCCCTGAAGTGCTGGTCTCACTGATCTTGCAAGAATCTGAAGTCCTCCTGCTTGGAGATGTGGCAAGAAGCTAGGAATATTCTTGGGCAAGTGCAATGGGGAAACTGAGGCAAGAAAATTAAACAAGGCCAAGTAGTTTGGACAGCTTGTAGCAAGCTTGTGAATCACAAGAACTTATCTTCCACAACCAAGGATACTTGAGAGCAAATGGTTTATAACTCTCCTCCCTAACCAGAGACTACATAGCTTAAATCACCCTGGCCTGGGAAAATAGAGAACAAAGACCCAACTAATGCCATTTGTGCCAGCTAAACCCAAGGACAGATGAAGTTTGGGGAACAAGTATTTGGATGGTATCACTTGGGAGTGAAATATGATAGGATAAATAGCTGCCAGGGAAGGAGGAGGGGAAGGGGAGGGGAAAAAAAAGGGAAAGTTTATCTCACCCATTGAACAATGAAGTCAGAAATCTTGGAACTTGCCAAGATAAAATCACCAGGTATTCTCATAAATTCTGGGAAAAGTCTTAACAATGTAAAAGGGGAACCTTGAAACCTAGAGGAGGAAAAAAAGCATAAAACCCTTGAACCCCCACCAGGTGATGTGCTCAGACCAACCAAGTTGCTCGCTTGTACTTGTGCGTTGCTTCCTTAATAAATTCACTTGCTTTGATTCAACACAGCTGTCTGTCACTTGTTTGAATTCTTTCTTGTGAGCTAATAAGAACTGAAGCGGGGAGAGCCTCCTTTGACTTGGGAGGCTCTCTGAGAACAGAGAAAGAGCATGCTTCTCTACTCTGCATCCTCCTGGACAGTTTAAGGGCATGACACCAAAGCACTGTGTGACAGGAATATAGAATCAGAGTTAGACAAAATTAGAGCAATGAACACTTTCCTTCTGAGATTTGCTGAGCACTGAATAAAGTGGAGGGACATGCCATCTTGAAAAACTTTCAAAATTCCCTGTCTCCTGCAGGCTGGGTAAATGTGACCTTGGGCTCAACTAGATGACTGCAGGGAAGGAAATGACAACTGGAAGCCTGCACATTGTAGACCTTAGGAAAGAATGGTGGATAGGGCTGAACTCTGAGTGACTGAAACATTGCTTGGTCCTCCTCAGTTTTATTTTTATTTCAGTTTTTTGAGCCAAACACCAAAAATTCTAAACCACAGTTACTTTTTTAAGGTTTCATATTCTTTTCTTATTTTTTTAAATTGTTCATTTACATGTTGAATGGTGAAGTGATGACAAATACAGAAAACAGTAACATTTTTTGAATAGTTTTGCATTTTCAAAGCAAAGCTCCAGCAGGGGATACCTTCCATATACATATGGGCTTCATCTTTATAATGATTTTCCTCTTCTGTGTGCAATGAGCCAAGAAAAAGTTTTCAAAGACCTTTTACCAAAAAGTACATTTCCCCCCTAAAATATTCATTTAAGCAATTCAGCCACCTACCCCAGGCTCATGATAAATTATTTAGATGATTACTTTAATTCTCTGCTTCACTTTGCTAATGTAGATCTGGACTTTGCTTATAGATTTATTGCCAGCTACATGTTTTTCAGGTACCAAGGGTTACTAAAGGGTTGATAGTTTCATTGAGGTTCTCACATCCTACAATTAGAATCCTTTTGTGTTTGATTATTAGTTGCAGTAGAGAGAGCTCTCATATGGCAGTGGGTGGTGAAGGAAAGAAAATCTCTAGTATCACTGATAAAAGTTACTGTATGACGCTCTAAATATTATGATTATTAAATATTGCATTTCAGTTAGGCAGTCACATTTAATGTTTCCAAAAAGCAATGTAATATATAAGCATGTTTTCCAATAACTTGCTAAACATAATACATAAGGAATGTTTCCTTCAGTGTAATTTGATGCCCAATAAATAAATGTCCACTAAGTACAGGGTTGCATCTTCAGTGAAGGTGTTCTGACTGGGGACTGAGTCCTTCTCATTCTATTTCGCTGGTGTAATTTGATATGACTGTAGCTGGAGGCAATTTGGTGGGCTGCTGTGCAGACAAGGAATGTACACAGTACGAGCACCAGCCATGCCTGAGCATGGCTTGATGTTAAGGGTTGGTGATAAAAGAAGCAGGCATTTAAAAAAATCCTGGTGGTATCTTCGGTACCTGAGTGAGAGAAATAAAAAAATACAACCTCAAAAACATCAAAAGCCCAAACATACGGTAGAATTATGGACAAAGGAAAACAGGGAAACCATATATTTTAGAAATTGTTTAGGGACTCTGAATAAGGCTGCAACACATACATCTAGCCTGAATCCGTCTTGTCACAAAACAGTCATGGAAAGTAAAGTGGTGGGAAGCCAGCCAGCTTTATGTTCCTTCTAACTTTTCCATAGTACTCCCTCCCTGAAACCCACAAGCCAGGAGTACTGCATAGGAAGGGGGGTGGGCCTTTTCTAAGCTCTTAACCTCACAAATGTTTAAATAGCCACTTATAAAAATAAACAAAGACTTTAAGAAGCTGTTTCTCATTAAATCCAAAACCCTGTAGAAATTGTAGTCACCACGAGCCCCACTACAATGTTCTGTTTGGAAGGTCTCAGCATCCTTCCTTGGACTATTTATCTCTAAGCCTGACAATCAGTGCCTGAAATTTGTCTTTTATTGTCAGCGACTCCCACCCTGTGAGCAGTGCAGAACTCTGGTTGGGGAAGCTGTGTTTTTCCAGGCTTTTCAGATTTCTTGTGCAAAGAAGACAAAGCAGACACTTTGCTTCTAAAATATTCCATAGTGTTGCAAATATTTTCTAGATGCCTGGTGGGGCCGATAGTTTTTCAGAAGGATTCTAACCTGACCCCATTATCTAAATTATTTAATTTGAGTGACACTTAATAAATACAGCACTGTGGCAGGCACTTTTCTTCTTCTTTTCTCTTTTTTTATTAAAAATTTTCAATGTTGACACTATTGCATTTTTCTTCTTATTTAAAGTTATTGATGAGCAGCTGATGTTTACATGTGGTTGAAAAAGATTGGTTAGTTTGTTGGTGTCTTTCTGCTACCATTGCCATGAACTGCTGTCACTTTGGTATCTGATAGCCATATTGAACTTTGATTACAACTTTGCCTCTTAGACTCATTGTCTACACTACAGCTTTTGTTTCCATTCACTGAATTGCCTGATCCAGAAAACTGGACACCATTCTTGATTTGTCTCTCCTTTTCCTAGCATCTAAGGATCCACAGAGCGAACCTAGCCATTTCAGTCACCTACCACATCTTAGCTATGTCCCTCTGCTGGAGCCCAGTGACCTTCAGATGAAGCCCAATCTTCCGGGGGTCTGTCACGACCCATGTACATCTCCAGCCTCCGTGTTCCCACTCCCCTCCCTCAGTTCTGTCCTCCTCTCATAAACGAATCTGTCCCAAGCATGCCACTCTCTCTTCTGATTTCAGAACTTCAACTGTATTGTTCCTTTTGCTTAGAAATTCTCCTCTTTCTTTTCTTGGCAAACTTGTACAAATCTGTTAGGTCTTGCTTTAGGTGACACTTACTCCTCCAGGTCTGCCCTTACACACAAACACCCGTGTCGCACAGCTGGGCCTAGTGTTGGAGCATAGCCTTCACTGAAGTCTGCCTGAACCTGAAGTCTTTGTTTCACCCATCCTACCTCTCCAAAGAAGTACAACCTTTGGCTTTGTCCTCTCTGGAGCTTGCCAAGGAGGATAGAAAAGGTTTTTCTTGTTTAAACCCTGGCAGGGGTTTATTTGTCTTTTATTGTCTTCTATGTCGATGGCCATGCTCTCTCTCATTCAAATAAGATTTAACAAAAATCCTCCTTTCTTCTACTTGTTCTCACTTGTGATAAATCTAGTGTCTAACATTATCTAGAAAGTTGACACTCACAGAATTTCCCATTTGGTATATAAACCAAAAACTCAGTAGCCAAGCCCTTGAAGTTGTGACACCTGAGCCCTTCATGACCCAAACTTGCTTTATGAATATGAATATTATGACTTATATATTCAACTAGTGAATTGCTATAATCTCAATAAATATTTCATGAGAAAACATCTTTGGTCAAGGTACTGGGCTGTCAGTACCTTGAAACACTGCTAACTCCAGGTGGATTTAACAAAAATCCTCCTTTCTTCTGCTTGTTCTCACTTGTGATAAATCTAGTGTCTAACATTATCTAGAAAGTTGGCACTCACAGAATTTCCCATTTGGTCTATAAACCAAAAACTCAGTAGCCAAGCCCTTGAAGTTGTGACACCTGAGCCCTTCATGACCCAACCTTGCTTTATGAATATTAATATTATGACTTATATATTCAACTAGTGAATTGCTATAATCTCAATCAATATTTCATGAGAAAACATCTTTGGTCAAGTGTATCTGGCTAGAATGGTATGCTGTAAACACCTCTTCACCTCCTAGGAGGTGTTTATATTATGGGGACTTTTCTAGAATAGA
Source organism: Myotis lucifugus (assembly GCF_000147115.1). Classification (NCBI taxonomy): domain Eukaryota; kingdom Metazoa; phylum Chordata; class Mammalia; order Chiroptera; family Vespertilionidae; genus Myotis; species Myotis lucifugus. Next base: position 3,202,897 of record NW_005871180.1, read on the forward strand.
AACAGGTTTAATAAAGGTTTTAAATCTCAAGATGAGACAACTGGTCAGTGATAGCATCGATAAAAGAAACAGATGTTCTGTGATTAGCACTGCAGCTGTTTATACAGATGAGGCCACCCTAGTCCCAACTCTTTCTGGCTATAGATTATGGACATTAGGAAGATGCAGTCACTCTCTCAGACCATAGGAGTCGAAGGACAGGCAAGATAGACACCGTGGCATCCAAAGCCAGTCACTTGAAACAAAATAGTCTAGTGAACAGAGAAAGATCATCTGGGAACCAGTCTCTGGATAATGACTCTTGATGCCAAATCAAGTTTCCTGGCTAAGACTTCATTTCAAAACAGAATTACTTTGAGTTTTCTTCAGCTGTGTCTTCAAAAGTAATCACGTTTCAAAGACGACACAATAAGCCAGACACCCATCTCATAGGACGATACATTGAGATTTGAAAATCTATTTCTATTTGAAAATCTATTTCCATTCTGAATAAGCCATGACTGCCATTCACACCTGGCAGACAGATGCCGTGCAGCTATTTCCTGGAGATTGGTTTGCGTTACCAGGCATCCTTCTCCCTTACTGAGTTTCTGGGCTGTCAGTACCTTGAAACACTGCTAACTCCAGGCGGTTTGATTATCCAGTACATTAAGGTGAGAAATCAAAAGTAGATGCTTTCGACCATAATAAGGTGTGGACTTACCTATGTAGAGATATCATAAGAAAAACTGGGATGTATAAAAAATATGAAAAATATAGTTTTGCAAATGTGTTGTTGTCACAACTAGAAATTTAATTAAGCGTCTTGAATGTAGGATCTATAATCTAGTCAGAAGGAGATTTAGAAATTTGAAGAGAAGAGATTCACATCGTCTAGCAAGAGTGGCTATATTTTTGCTGTCAAGGTTAGGTTGTCCTCCACTGAGCCTCAGTGAAATGAGAATTGCGGTCTTGGTAGAAGGTAGGAGTGGGTGAAACAAACCCAAATGTAGACCAGGTATGTACATACACTGCTGGTAAGAAAATGAAGAATTTGCTTTCATTAAACATTTATGATGCTTCCACTATGTCCTAGATTCTGAGAGACACATACAGACAAATTGGACAGAGATTTTTCCTCAAAGAGTTCATTTTGTGTAGCAGTAAGACCATATGCACATAATAAAAGTTAGGTAGTGGTGGCAAGTCTTCCTCTTGGGGAATGTAGAGGGAACCCCCAAAAAGAAGGAGGCATGGTCTGAAGAATAGGTGAATTTGCATAGTGGAGGTGGGAGAGATGGGAAAACACAGGGATATGGAGGTGTGCAATCATGGGAGCAAGGCTACAAAGTTTCTACATTTGTTTCATCATCTGTTCTGTTGGTTTGGGTCTCACCCTTGGAGCTTCAGGATTTTGCCTCCATTTCTATTTTCTTATTCATAATTATTTTAATATTGTTATCCTCATATTTTTGGAATCTGAACTGGTTCTCAATTTTGTCTTCTACTTCACTATTTTGATAGGATGACCTTTTGAGCCAGTAGCTTTCTCCATGTTAGGTTGTGAGCACTTTGTGAACAAAGGATTTATTTGCTCAGACCCTGGCACATAGTAGTTATTAATGACTGTTTGCTGAGCAAAACATGATAGTTCTCTATATTAGTGCAGCTGACTTGGTCACTCCATTTTGTATATTACACTTCTCTCCTGGTAGTTAGCATAGGCAAGGTGAACATTTCACAGCACTATTCTTCTCAGCATTGAATTATTATTGAATATAAGAGTTAAAAGGGGACTGATCACCTAAGAAGATGAAGAAATTAAAATTATAGGCCAATATTCCTCACACATAGGAATGCAAAAATTCTAACAAAAGGTTAGTAAATAGAATGCAGTAACATATACAAGGATAATGCATCACGATTATGGGCTAAGATGTATGTCCCCGTCCCTGTCCCCACCAAATTTGTATGGTGAAGTCTTAACCCCCTGTATCTCAGAATGTGACTGTATTTGATGATAGGGTCTTTAAAGAAATGAGTAAGTTACAGTGAGGTCATTAGGGTGGGCCCAAATCCAGTAGTGCTGGTACCCTGAGAAGAAGATGAAATTTGGACACAGACATACACAGAGGGAAGATCATGTGATGGCACAAGAAAAGGATGGCGAACTATACACCAAGGAGAGAGGCCTGCAACATACCCTTCTTTCCTAACTCTCAGAAGAAATTACACCTGCTGACACTTTGATCTTGGCCTTTTAGTGTCCAGAACTGTGAGGAAATAAATTTCTGTTGTTTTATCCATCTGGTCTGAGGTACTTATCACAGCCCTAGAAAATCGATACTCATTATAATAAGAATGAAAAGAATAAAGAAATAAACAAATAATTATTTCAGATAGATTTAGATAGAGCATTTGAAAAATTTAAAACGTATTTATAATTTAAAGCTTTCAGCAAACTAGAACTAGAAGGAAATGTTCTCAATCTGAAAACAGCCACCTACAAAGAATTTAAAAGGGAAACTTGAATATTTTCTTTTAAGATCTGAAATATCACAATGATAGGACACTTCCATTCTATGTAATATTGAAGCCATAGTGCAATAAAGCAAAAAGAAAAGAAAAAGAGAAATGAAAGGCATGCAGTAGAAAGGAAGAAATGAAACTGCCTTTATTTGCAATTACCATGTCTACATATATAAGAAACCTTCGGGAAGATGCAAAATAACAACTAGAATTAGCAAATTCTCAGGATTCACAGTCAATATACCAAAATGAAAGTATATTTCTATAAATGGTAACAAATAATTGAAAACAAAATTTTAAAAATCATTTGCAATAGCATAAATCTTAAAATTCTTAAGGAAAAATTTAACAAAAGACTTACAAGATTACTTTACTGAAAACTATGAAATGCGGTTCATGGACTGGGAAACTCAATATTGTTAAGGTATCGGTTCTCCCTCATTTCATCTATAGATACAACACGATTAAAATACAGCATTTGGGGTGCAAAATTGACAAGCTAATTCTAAAATTTATATGGAAATTCAAAGGACTTAGAATAGTCAAAATAATCTTGCAAAAATAATAAAATTAAAGGACTTAGACTACTTGATTTCAAGACTTTAAAATTACGGTATCAAAAACATTATCATATAGATCAGCGATTTTCAACCTTTTTCATCTATGGCACACAAATTAATTACTAAAATTCTGTGGCACACCAAAAATATATATTGTATTTTTTGCCAATCCAACAAAAAATAGGTATAATTTTGATTCATTCACACCAGATGGTATTGTTGTTTTGGCTGTCTTTTTCTTTTTTTAATTTGACAATCTAAGGGAAAAGAAGTCAATGCCCCAGACTAAATAGTCAGGTATTGCATGTTTAAAAATTCTTGTGGCACACCAGTGTGTCACAACAAAATAGTTGAAAATTGTTGATATATATAGTGGTATAGAATAGAGCCAAAAAATATAGTCCTACACTTATACAACAAATTGATTTTCCCAGTTTTATTGAGAACTAATTGATATACATCACTGTATAAATTTAAGGCATTTGGTTGATTTACATATATTGTGAAATGATTATTACAATAAGTTCAGCTAACATTAATCAGTTCATATAGATCCAATATAAAGAAAAGAAAAAAAGGAAAGAAAAAAACAAAAGAAAAAATTTATTTGTGATGAGAACTTCTAGAACTTAGTCTCTTAACTTCTTTTCTACATAGTAGTGTTAACTATCGCCATCATGTTTTATATTACATCCCTAGCACTTATTTATCTTTTAACTGGGAATTTGTACCTTTTGAACACCTTCCTCAAACTTCCTCCACCCTTCACCTCTGGTAACCACATGTCTAATCTCTTTTTTATGACTTTGATTTGTTCTCTTTTTAGATTCCATATATAAGTGATATCAGACAGTATTTGTCTTTCTCTGTCTGAATTATTTCACTTAGTATGATGCCTTTGAAGTCTATCTATGTTGTTGCAAATGGTAGGATTTCCTCATTTTTTTATGGCTGAATAATATTCAAATGTGTGTGTGTGTGTGTGTGTGTGTGTGTGTGTGTCTGTACAAAATCTCACAACTTCTTATCCATTCATCCATCGATGATGGACACTTAGGTTATTTCCATACCTTGGTTATTGTAATTAATGCTGCTATGAACATGGGGATGCAGATATCGTCTTTACTTAGTGTTTTTGTTTTCTTTGGATATATTCTAAGATATGGAACTGGTGGGTCATATGATAGTTCTATTTTTCATTTTGAGGAATCTCCATACTGTTTTCCATAGTGGCTGCAACAATTTACAATCCCAGCAACAGTGTACAAGGGTTCGCTTTTCTCCATATCCATGTCAGCATTTGCTAATCTTGTCTTTTAGATGATGGTATGGCCAATTGACTTTGACAATGGTGCCATCACAGTTCAATGGAGGAAGGTGCTGGAACAACTGGGTTAAATGAAAAAATTGATGAGAAAGTTGAAGAAGGGAGCAATCATGGCCTAGAGAAGTGAAATAAGTTACTTAAACGTCACACAGATGAACCACAACTCCTAATTGGGTGGTTAGGAATGCTTTAATGACCCACAATGCTTCCTTTGACAGAAGATTGGTGCATTTGTTTTTGGTTTGTATATTTTGTATATAATGTAGCCTGAAGTTATGTGGCTAAGGAAATTTTCCCAATATGTTTCTGGTATCTATTTTATTACAAGGGATTATTGATATTTAAGAGTAGCTGCATGGACACAAGAGCTATCATCAAATTTAGTCAAAAACCCTCACAGTGGGAATCTTATCTCTCAAGGCTTGTCTTACCTGGCACCATCTTAATGCCATTAGTAAGTACCTTGTCTCATTTTCTTTTTTGAGGAAAAAAATCATGCTTCTATCATGAAGCTCCTTAAATTAGCAATTAAATAGATATCATTCAACAAGCTGTCAGTTTTCTCCTATTGTGATAATTACTAAATTACAATTGGATAAAGGCAGATTTGGGAATTGAGGCAGATAGAAAAGGTTTGACAGTTTCAGGTCAGAAAACTCTGGTGCCTGAGCATTGAAAAGTTTCATATTTTCTGACAGCCTGAGTCCATGGGAGATTTTTATTTTCTGAATCTGGTTTGGATACATTTTGAAAATGCATATAAAAGGTATCAGGTAAAAAAACCCACCTAAATATGGCAGAACGTGGGAAAGAAAATACTGATGATAAATGGTGTATGTGAAGGCCTGGCAGGATGGGGTAGGCAGACATATTTCAGAAACAGCAAGAATTCCAAATTCCTCGGCTTCATGGGTTCATGTTCTGCATCTGGCTGGACATGGGTTCTGAAAGGGCCAAGACAGACCTACTTTGTGGAACTCTCCTACGGTGTGGGTTGGGACATTTCTAATACTCCGGACTATATAAGATTTATAGTAACAATTGCAGAGGAAAACAGTACACTAGACCCGGGAAAGAACTGAGACCTTGTCATCTAACCAAGTACAGAATAGAGATGAAGGACTAGGGCGTAGATAAGTTAACCGTCAGATGAATGCCAGCCAGTAACTATTCCAGGGAAGGAGTCCACGTGTTCTGATGTCAAGGGCAAGGCTGTTGTCATTTTGTCATTATATCCTGTTACCTTACAGCTTTAACTCCCTCCCCTCCCCCCCCCGACCCCAGCATACAGGCAGTTTTAATGATGTAAAAGAATGTTAAGTGGGACTTTTCTGGTCTTGGATTTTTAGCTGAGGAGACCACATCCTAAACACCAGGGTGGCATCTCCATTGGCAGAGCTTGCTAACAGGTAGACAAAAGGTAGTCACAGCCCCACAGCCACCTCCAGCAACCTCCAGCCATGTGGGAGAAGAGCTGCCGTTTGAGCATCTTCTACACAGAAGACACCAACCCCTGGGTACCACAACACTACGTCATATGACCTTTGTCCCCTTACCTATTTTGACTCCTGCAGCCCCATCTCAGCACAAGCAGCTCCTGACTGGGGAAGCACATAGAGGGAGGAGAAAAAATCCTACTCCAGGTTTTTGAATGTGGATGTGTTATAAGGAAGGGGAGAAGCCATAGATGAGATGACAAGTGGAAATTTTAAAACCTGATCATGAGTTATTTTTTTTTATTAGTACCCAGAGTGCCTAAAAAAACGGATGGGTGCTTCCATTATCAGGATGAGGACGGGAGATCCCCTGTGACAACTTGAAGAGAGTGAAGGAGAGAAATAAAGTTGCTTCCTGCTTTTATATAACTGAGCCCAGCTAGCCAAAGACATTGGTTGAATTCTTTTGGACATTTCACACTCTTGAAGCATTTACACAGTGCTTATCTGGCTCACACTTGATGGGAAGAGGTGATGTCCTTGTTCGGATGAGTTTGGGGGTAGAAGAGATTGTTTAATCTATCTTCTTGGAGAGTACATGGAGCCACATTTGTTGCAGTGTGGTTAATCCGACCACTGTGGAAGAAAATGAACTCCTGACTCTATCTTCTGAAATACATTGAATCCAGTTTCTAAGCAATTAAGCTCCCAGAATAGGACTGGTCATTGATGAAGAGGTGTGTTTTTCAAGGTAGTTGGCCCTAAATGGAAAGGCCTTTCTGTGGTCTTGGAATTATACTTCTTAAATTTTGTAAACCTAAAATTCTAGTAGATTATTAGATGATCAAAATTTCTACTAGTACACGAATATGGAAAAGGAAAAATGAGAAGACCCTTCAAGAAGTAAAGCATTATGTAAGAACTTTAGACTGTGTAAAATTGGTTGGTTCTTGTGAATTCCATGAAACAACAAAACTTTAAATCTGACATCATCTGAAACTGGTACAGTCTCTGAGGTCTGAATCTCTACTGAAGTTTCACTTACCTATTATTTTTGGTTTCTGGGAAAAGTGTCTTTTTAGCTTTCCAAATATACAATAATTGCACCACTTCTTTTCAGAGCTGGTAGTTCTGTTTACAGCCTTTCTACCTATGTATATGTAGGTGGTAGAAACATAGCTGATGAATTATTCTCTTTTCCATTTAACAGAGGGTTGTAAGATATGTTAATGGGTCATTATTTCCTCTATATTGTTTCCTCAGAAAGGTGATGTCTTTTCCTTGAGGTATACAGATAAGATTATCAGCTTCAAGCATACAATCAAAAGTGCCATATCCTTGCTCATTGTTTTTTTAAATCAACTCGTGGCTCACACAGCTGTAAAGTTCGGGTCCAGGACCAAGCATTGCTACCCAAGGCTCTGCCCTACTTCTTCACTATGCAGAATGTTTACAAATTACGTACCTCCTTTCCTGGCTGAATGTTTTCTATGTGTCCATCCAGATTCAATTTCTCCTCTCCTTTCTGTCCTGGGTTGTTCAAACTACACCAACTGGTTCCTTTGCTCTGACTTCTACTGGGTCTGGCCAAGGAGAGCACCAGCAGGAGATTGGAGGGAGGGAGGAGAGTGAGGCTAAGTCCCATGCCTCTCTCCAAGTGCAGTCACCAACAGTGGGCTTCGTCCCCAACCAAGGGCTCGGCTCCTGTCAGATGGTCCTCTCCATCTGCGTTTGCTACCACTCTTCCCTTGCACTCCTTCAGCTCTGGGGTGGTAACTAGTCCCGGGGCACTGCATTGCCCCTTGTGGGTCCCTACCCCTGCCCATACTTTTTTAGTTGTCCATTGGTTACACTCTCATAATACTCAGTTTGAGAGGGCCCTTTCTTTACCTACTTGAACCCTGACTAATACATTCTCCTTTTAACATTTCTTCTCTTCATGAGGAAACTGATAACATCCATTCCAATCCTCCAATGGCCTCTGTCATCATTTAGTTGAAAACTTCTTTGACTTTTTTTCTGTATCGCTACACCGCTTTCCATATTCTTCCATTATAGATCTTTGATTGTGACCAGTTGCAGAGCAATGATTTACATTTATATGGGCACTCCCTAGATCATGAGTTCTTCTAGTCCAGGAACATCTCTGTGTCCCTTTATCACTTGGCAAAGAATCTTTATCCAATATACACTTATATTTTCCAATGTACATTTATTAAAATGTACATTGTAAAATGCTTGATAAAATGCATATAAAGATAAAAATGGGCATAATTAACTGCTTACTATGTTCTCCTACAGCAATTATTATTTTAATGGTCAGCATCTCATATCAATGAGTTATTTGATAAATAAATCATGTTAATAATATGGAATTTAGGACTCTGGAGATAATGAGACATTTTGAAGAAAGAAAACCGTATTGAGATCAATGTTTATCCCAATATCTTGCCAATGTCATTTTGCATCATAGTGAAAAATTAACTCTGTGTCCAGAAAGGCCGAAGTTCAGCTGCCAGGTCTACTACTTATGACCTGGATAACCTTGGGAAAATAATCTCTGTCTAACAGGTTTCTTTTTAAAACTTGCAATAACTCTTTTTTTCCTCTCCAGAAAAAAAGTAGGTATTCAATAAATGTTTTTCATTTGGTAAATATTAGTTTATTTTCTCTTCTCTTCTTTCAAGCTAAATCATCAAGGCCAAGAAATGTGACCCAAAGCAATGAAGAACCATTGCAGTTAAAAAACCATGCGGCTCAATAGTCACAGCAGTAAAGTGAAAACTATTTCTGGGTTTTTAGCTCTCCAGTGATTTACCAAATGTCAGCAGCTTCTCTGGGAGCTGGAAAGTCTAAAAGCACATTTGTTGAGCTCAGACGTTCTATTACTTGTGTCAGGAATTAAAATCTGTGACTCATATTTTCACAACAAAAAAATTCAAATGAAACTTGATGTTTCTAATTTTGTTAGAGCTTAGGCAATTAGCACGTTTGTTTAGCCAAAGTGGCCAGCCAGGTATTTTAGAATCATAGATTTAGAACAAAAGTGAGGAGGCCTTCTCGTAGGTCACAGAGCTGGTTGGTGACAATATTTGAACTATATCTCAACTCTCTCATCTAGTGCTCTTTCTAGCACATTGCTATTTTTGTGCCAGGAAAAAAAAAAGATATTGAGAAATTTATTTATGACACTTGGCATAAATGGTTCTAAGAACTGCGGTGCCCTTCTTTCCATTAGCTTGGGAAGGCTGCATAAATTAAAATGAAACCATATAGGCATGGAGAATAATGGATTTGTGTAATACCAAAATAGCCAGTCAGTTCCATCAGTCCAGGGAAACTATTAGGCGTCTTAGAGAAGCCATTAGCCCAAATGTTTACTTAACAGTTCATTCTAAAAAGCTGCATCCTTTATTCTGGGTAGATTGCATCCAGCTAGGAGAGGTTCCTTAGGCCCTGCCAGTGACCATATCATCCCATTCATTTCAGTGGACTTTCTTTTCACCTCCCTCCCCTATCCACATAGAAAATTGATGTTAAGGTATCTGTGGAGAAGATAACACAACCAAGGACATGGAGTCTTCTGCTGCTGTCTTCTTAGTAGGTGCTCAGTAGATGTGTATTAAACTAAGCTGGAAAATCGTGGCTTCAGTTTTTGAATACTATGTGATTTTGCTCTGAGCTGGAAAATCAAAGTGACATCTATGAACGTTCAACCAAACTATGCCTATGCTGGTAAACATTTTAGAGCAAATAAAGTTAAATTTATTATAAAATGTTATAGTTCACCAAAACTAAGAATGCTGATTTTTTTTGTCTGCTTTCTCCATTTCCAATTCTATGAGAATTAATAAAATAATGGCACTGATAATAATATTCTTGTGGGTCAAAAAACATTAGCTTTACTAATGAATTCATTTTAGGGATTTCTTACTATACGAGTGCGTGGTTTTCAATTTTAAATAGAAAGCATCCAGTTTGGTTCCTATGTTGATTCATTGCCATAGCATCAATATATTGAAGCCACACTCTTGTCAATGGATTTCATGGTCCCAGTCTTTTCAGAAACATGTTATAGAGCATGACGTTTGTTTTCCTCCTAATGAAAGATCTTAACAGTAATTTTGAGAATGTCGGCAATAATGACAGATTTGTATGGATGGGAATTAATGAAGAAAATGATTTTCTGGCCTCCTGTTCCAATTACTAGTGTTGTATAAGTACTGTATATAACCTGAAAGTAGAAACATAAAGCAACCATTTTATTATGCTAATATATTCTGCTGGCTTTGTGTGTTGAAGGGGCCTATCTATCAGAACAGCTTGTCCCTGTTCCACAAAATCTGGGATTTCAGTTGGGAAGATTTGATGGCTGGAGAACTGAAATTATTTGAAGGCTCATTTACTCATGACTTGCAGTTGACATCGCTGTCAGCTGGAATCTCAACTGGGCTGTTGGCCTGGACACCTAGACATTGATTCTGCCTGTGGCTGTTTGAGCTTCCTCACAGCATAGTGCCTGGGTTCCAACAGCGGTGCCCCAAGAGAAGCAGGAAGAAGCTGTATGAATGTTTAATACTAGCCTCAGAGGTCACAGCGTGCACCTCAGCTCTCATCAGAAGCTGGCCAAATTCAAGGGGTGACAACACAGGCTTCACCCCCAAAGGGAAGAGTGTCAAAATCACAATGAAAGAGAGCATCTTTGGAAAACACAACCTGCTACATCTCTGCTCCGAGAGGAATGAGGTATTCCACGCAGTGTCTTTTCGCTCCATGCTTTTCCCTTGGCCGGTGCCAGGGCCTGGCTGTTTCTCCATATTTTATAGAACGTGTGATTAGCTAAGTACCTCACACATTCTATATTGAAAGGAAAATCTGATTTTCCTTTTTTCCAATCTTTTCCCTGAGGATTGTATGAGGAATTTTATATGATTTGTGGCATCTACTTTGCCATGAAAATGAAATAAGGGAATGAGCATGTTATTAGAGATGCATTTCTGGGATGGAAAAAGGAGTGACAACAGGGACAGACGGGTTCTGAGAATGAATCCACATTTTATTATTTTATTAAATTGTAAATGAAGTACAATAAACTGCACATATTTAAAGTATACTATTTGTTCTTTTTTTGTTAATCCTCACCTGAGGATACATTTTCCATTGATTTTTCAGAAAGAGTGGGAGGGAGGGGGGAAAGGAGAGGAAGAGAGAGAGGGAAGAGAGAGAAAAACATCTATGTGAGAGAGACACATTGATTGGCTGACTCCCAACCAGGGCCAGGGATTGAACCCACAGCCCACGTACGTGTCCTTGACCGGGAATCAAACCCACAATCCTTCAGTGGGTGGACCAATGCTCTAACCGTTGAGCAACACCAGCCAGGCCCAATTTGTTCCTTTTTAACAAATATACTAGTATATAGCATGAAACAATCATCTCAATCAAGATAATAAACATATTAATCAACTCCAAAATATCCACATGTCCTCCCTCCCTCCACTCCCTGCCCCCTTGCCTACTACTTCCCAGGCAACTGCTGATATGATCTCTTTCTCTATAGATTAATTTGCATTTTCTAGAAATTTATATAAATAGAGTCATACAGAATGTGTTGATTTGTCCATCCACCTGTTGATAAACATTGGAGTGGTTTTCAACTTTTGGCTGTAACAAACTAGTATGGGCATTCATGTACACATCTTTGTATGGACATAGGTTTTCATTGCTCTTGAATAAATACTAGTTGTAGATGGATGCAGAGTATGATAGGTTTATGCTTAAATTTTAAGAAACCTCCAAATTGTTTTCTAAAGTGGTTGTATAATTTTATACTCTCATCAGCACTCTATGAGAGTTCTACTTCTTCCACAGCCTGTCCAACACATGATATGCTTAGTCTTATTTAAGTCATTTCAATAAATACTATTTCATTGTGGTTTTAATGTTTGCTTGCCTAATGACTGAAATTATTGAGCATCTTTTCATGTGCTTATTTTCCATCTAATGTATTTCCTTTGGTGAAATGTCAGTTCAAATTTTTCCCCAGGAAAAAAAATTCCCCAGATTTTAAAATTGGGTTATTTATTCTTATTATTGAGTTGAGAATTATTGGTGTCATTTGTTGCTATAAAATCTACTTTATTTGATAGTAATATAGCCATACCAGATTTTTTCACAAATACTATATTTTCCATCTTTTACATTTTTAAAGGTTTTTAAAATGGGGAAAAATTAGTATACCATGAAAATCAGCCATTTGAAGTATATAATCCAGTAGTTATTGGTGCATTTCCAAAGCTGTGCAACTATCACCACTACCTAATTCTATAAGATTTTCACTATTTCAAAAATAAACATTTCACCTATTAGCAGTCTTTCTATATTCCTCTCTGCCCCAGACTCCCCCAACCTTAGCCCTTGAAAAACTTACTCTTGTTTTGTCTCTATAGATTTTTCTATTATGATCATCCTATCTAATAATAGACAAACATGGTAATTAACCATAACTTCGCTACCCTTCCCATTGGCTAATCAGGATGATATGCAAATTAACTGCCAACAAAGATGGCGGTTAACCACCAACAAAGATGGCAGCTAATTTGCATGCCTAGGCACAATGATGGGAGGCAAAAGGGGAAAGACGGAAGAATGGTGACAGCCAGTGATCGCCATCGGAAAGCCCGGCAGCAGGCCAGGTGACACCCCCCAACTGGGGGTGCCGGTGATCGCCATGGTGATGGGAGGAAGAGAGAGCCGGGGTGCAGGACCCCAGGGCCAGGGGTGCCAGCTGGCCTGCAGCCCCCTGATCTGTGATGGTGAAAGGAGGGGCGGGGCCACAGGCACGGCTGTACCTGGGGGACCGGGTTCAGCTGTGCCTGGGGCCCCCTGATATGCGATCAGGAAGGGAGGGGCTGGGCAGCAGGCACGGCAGCACCCTGGGCACTGGGTGCAGGCCCAGGGTACAGCCATGCCTGCGGCCCTCTGATCTGTAATGCGAAGGGAGGGGCGGGGCCACAGGCATGGCAGCACCCAGGAGACTGGGTACTGAGGTGCCTGTGGTCCCCTGATCTGAGATCGGGAAGTGAGGGGCAGGGCCACAGGCATGGGAGATCGGGGCTGGTGGGGCAACCGCAATGGTCTGCCAGCACTCAGCCCCCAACCGTTCTCCCTGGGAGTCCGGAGCGGAGGGGGCTCTCCCTGGGAACCTGGAAATCCGCCTCCCAGGGCAACTGCACAGAAACCAAGCCTGGTGAGCCATGGAGAGGGCGACCTATCAGGAGGCCACGCAGCTTTTATAGTTGAAGTCGCCCTGGATGGAGGACTGGGGGTAGCAGGGATCAGAGTTGGCCAAGTCAGCCATGGAACCCCAGGTCCCCGCTGAATGACTAGAGCACATGGACTTCAATGGTCCTCGGTCACTTGCTGAGCAGCAGTCAGCCTGGACCAGGAATCAAACCCAAAACCTGACAGAATGGAACCCAAACCTTTGCTGTGGCAGAGGAGCTCCGACCCACAGCAGGGGCCAGGGCACACCAGAGGGATTTTGTTGAGGGGCCCTGACAGGCAGCACCCTGAGCAGTGGGTTAGAACCTCCTCCTGATACAGCAAGGTTGTGGGTTGGATCCCTGGTCAGGGCACAGACAAGAAGCAAACGAAGAGAGCATAGTAAGTGGAACAGCACACTGGTGTTTCTCTCGCTCCCTTCCTCTCTCTAAAATAATCAATCAATAAAAATGAAAATAAAAAATAAACCCTCTGGCCCTAACCAGTTTGGCTCAGTGGATAGAGCATCGGCCTGTGGACTGAGGGGTCCCGGGTTCAATTCTGGTCAAGGGCATGTACCTTTGTTGCAGGCACATCCTCAGTGGGGGTGTGCAAGAGGCAGCTGATTGATGTTTCTCTCTCATCGATGTTTCTAACTCTTTATCCCTCTACCTTCCTCTCTGTAAAAATCAATAAAATATATTTAAAAAAAATTAAAATAAACCCTCTGACTTGCAGAGTTGCTAAAACAGTTAGAAAGCAAAGTCTCATCCTTTCCCGTTCATTCAACAAATACTTCATATGCTCCTTCAATAATCACACTGGGAATGGGTGTTTGTTTGTTTGTTTTGGTTAATCCTCACCTGAGGACATTTTTGCATTGATTTATTTTTTTATTTTTTTTACAGAGAGTGGAAGGGAGGGAGAAAGACAGAAACTAATATGAGAGACATCAAATGGTTGTCTCTTGCTGAATCCCCGACCAGGGCCCTGGATTAAGCTGGCAACCCAGGGATATGCCTTTGATTGGAATCCAACCTGGTATCCTTCAGTCTGCCTGCAGAAGCACTATCCACTGAACCAAACCAGCATTTTTTTTTCTTTTTAAGTCCTCCTCTAAGGATATGTTCTTTTCATTGATTCTAGAGAGAGAGGAAGGGAGAGGGAAAGAGAAAGAGAAACATCGATCAGTTGCCCAAGCAACCCACAACCTGTGTATGTGCCCTCACCTGGAATCGAACTCATGACCCTTTGGTGCGTGGGAGGACACTCTAACTACTGATCCACACCAACCAGGGCCTGGAGGTACAATGAGTTCCCTCAGGGGGAGTGCTGCTCATCCAGAAGCTGGGCTCATGGCTGGTGAGTGCAGCGGAGGTGGCAGGAACCTCCGCGGCAGCACTGAGGAGCAGCAAGCCGAGTGGTAGGGAGCAGCAAGCAGGCGGGCAGTAAGGAGCGAGGGGTCCCAGACTGTGAGAGGGCACAGGCCGGGCTGAGGGATTCCTCCCACCCCCAGTGCACAAATTTCGTGCACCGGGCCTCTAGTCTATATATATAAAAGCCTAGCAACTGAACAACCTAACTGAACAAATGGTTGACTGGTCACTATGACACACACTGAGCACCAGGGGGCAGACGCTCAACACAGGAGCTGTCCCTTGGTGGTCAGTGCACTCCCACAGTGGGAGTGCCGCTCAGCTGACCGACCAATCCTGGTGGCCCACCAGCCCAGTGGCAGCCATTCACTCCCTCAGTAGTCCTGCAGGTCCAATCTCTGGAGAATGGGCCAGGCACCAACAGACTGGTGCTGCCAGCATGATTTTGATGGTGCTGCCAGCCTCCTGGAAATTGCCTTCGGCACTGTGGCCACTTCCCCTCCCTAGACGCTCCACAAGGAAGAAATGATATAAAATCTGCCACCAGGTGGCTCCCGACAACCGGTGCGAACATCAGTGGGACAGATCCAGATCCCAGGCTGGCAAGGGCATCCCACAGCCCGCCTGGAGGGCTTATTGTGTCCTGCTCCCTCCTCGACCCCCCTTGAGGTGGGTGCCAGATGCAGGGCTCAAGGCTGGTGAGTGCTGCTGCAGCGGCTTGAGCCTCTCCTGATCAGGACTGACTGGGCGTGAACCTGTGGCAGGTGCAGTGGGGCCAGGATGAGTGGGAGCGGCAGGCAGGAGCGGCAGGTGGCATTGGACTGCTGGTTTCGGCCCAATCCCCACAGGCCATGTCAAGGGACCCCCACCTGTGCACGAATTCATGCACTGGGCCTCTAGTCCTATATAATAAAAGCCTAATATGCTAAGTGTCCAGTTGTCTAGTTGTCTGTTCAAATAATCAAAGCGTAATATGCTAATGATATGCTAAGGCCACTCAAGTGCTTGCTATGATGTGCACTGACCAACAGGGGGCAGACACTCCAACTGGTAGGTTAGCTTGCTGCTGGGGTCTGGCTGATCGGGACTGGGCAAGATCAGCCAGACACGCCCTGGAGTCCTCCTGTGGTCCCTCCCCAGATGGCCAACCTCCCATTCCCTCCCCAGCCCCAATCGTGCACCAGTGGGACCCTCAGCCTACCCTGTGCCCTCTCATAATCCAGCACCCCTTGGGGGATGTCGGAGAGCCAGTTTCAGGTCAAGGGACCTACTGGTGCATGAATTCGTGCACTGGGCCTCTAGTTTCATATAAGTAGAATCATACAATATATGACCTTTTTTCTGGCTTCTTTCACTTTGCATAATGTTTTTAAGATTCATCCATGAAGTAGGTTGTATCAACACTTCATTCCAATTTATGGCTGAATCATATTACATTGTGGCAGGATAGTAAGAAGCTAGGAAAATCCCTGGGCAAGCAGAATGGGGAAACTGAGGTGAGAAAATGAAACAAGGCCGAACAGTTTGAGCAGCTTGCAGTCAGTTTGTGAATAGCAAAAACTTAATCTTCCCTAACCAAGGACACTTGAAAGCAAATGGTTCATACCCTCCTCCCTAACCAGAGAATACATAGTTTAAATCACCCTGGCTTGGGAAAATAGAGAACAAAAACCCCAAAACGCCATTTGTGCCAGCTAAACTCAAGGACGGGTGAAGCTGGGGAATAAATAACAAAAGCCCCATTAAGGCTAGACATACCTAAGAGAAAAGTAAAGCAGACCAAAGAATAATCCAAAACTCCCCTATACACTCATTTTGATGCATCAGCATATTAAAAATGCACCTGGAGAGCTGGTGAGTATTCTGCTAAAACCCGCCCCTGAGATTCTCACCTGCAGAAAAAGCCCCCGGGACAAAGACTCAATGTGGGCTCTCAGCCCTTGCCCCTTCTTGGGCATGAACTTTTTACTTCCAAGGGTCCCCAGGAGCCTTGCAACCAGGGGAGCAGTGGGCAGCGGCAGCTTGACCTGGGCTCACCCCCTGGTCCTGTCTCCCAGGCTCCCTGTTTCTCTGCCTTCCCAGTGAGCTAAAGCAGCCCGCCTTGGCGCACTCCTATCACTGTGACCTTCACTCCCCGTGAGCTAAAGCATTTCCAGAGCCAAAGCAGTGCCCCGCCTAGGCTCTCCCCCGTTGTTTCCTCCGTCCTAATTTCCTCCTTTGTTTCACTGTCCCCAGCTTTAATAAACATGCTCCCAAACCCATCTGGACTTGTGTTGTGAAATCTTTCCTACACGAAGTCAGGAACCTACACACTACAGGCTGGCCCGAGGCAGACCGGCTCCAGGCTGGCCCCTGTCCCATAACAACATTGTAGGGATTCCGTGCTTTCTGGTCATTTTGTGTATCTGATTTGGAGAAAGATCTGTTTAAATCTCTTGTCAATTAAAATTTTTATGTTTTATCTTTGAATTGTAAGAATTCTTTATGTATTCCGGATGGAAGTCCCTTTCCAGACACATAATTTTCAAATATTTTTTGCCATACTATACATTGTCTTCTCACTTTCCTGATTGTGTGTTTGAAGCATAGAATGTTTTAATTTTGATGATGCCAAATTTATCTATATTTTTCTTTTGTCACTTGTGCTTTTGGTGTTATACCTAAGAAGTCCTAACCTTACACATCCTAAGACTGTGTAGGTCTCAAAGATTCGCACTTGTTTCCTTGTTCTGATTTTATAGCTTTAGTTCCAACATTTAGATCTTTCATCCATGTATATGGTGAAAAGTAAGGATTCTATGATCATTCTTCTGCATATGGCTATTCAGTTGTCTCAGACATTTGTTGAAAAACACTATTCTTTCTTGTTGCATTGCCTTGGCACCCTTATAAAAATATATTGACCATAAATATAAGGGTTTATTTTGGATTCTCAGTTATATTCTACTGGTTTATATCTGTATGTATAGTTTATGTCAGTCCCACAAAATCTTGATTACTGAAGACTTGCAGTCAGTTTTGAAATAGGCAAGTTTGAGTCTTTCAACATTGTTCTTCTTTTTAAAGATTGTTTTGGCTATTATGGTTTTCTTGAATTTACACATTAACTTTAGAATCAGTCTGTGTCCATAGGTAGGATTCAAACTCAGCTTCTCTCTCTTCAAGTTAGTGAGCTTTATACTTATTACTGTTGTCATTGATTAATTGAAGTATTTAGTTATTCAGAAAAAACTAAAGAATTTCCTCTGTACAAAATTGAAAACACTGTACTCATTTGTTCTGGAAAGCTTTGCCATAAGAGAACTTTACCTTCTTAATTTATTATTGCCTCCTTTGTGATAGTGTTTTAAAATTGTGCCTCAATTGGGTTGTCACTTAAACAATGATTGTCTGTAATTCTATATAATTATAGGAGTTGTGGTGGTAATAAAATGACAAAACAGAAATTGCCTTAATCCTCAGGAATTTTGTAAAGGTGCTATTCGAGACCCATGTCTGAGATGACTGTGGTATGAGCTGTAAGAGAAATGTTCAGTTCTATTCAGAAAAAAGCAGTCTATGAGCGGTCATCATGCATCCCAGGCACTGGGTTAGGCAGTGTGTGATCCAAAATGAATATGACATGTTCCCTTCTGTGGATGGATCAGCTTATAGTGTAGTGGGAGAAACAGATTTACAGATATAGACTGTTAATGGAAAGGAAGCTATAATAAGAGTACAGAGGAGAGAATATTTATCTCAATGTGAAACTCATAGAGACGTATTGGTGAGGGTGCTGGGCTGCAAACAGAAAGGGACTTTATTTAAGGCTATCAATTAGCTCCCCTAGTCATCAGGAGAGCTAGTGAAGCAGATTAATCTTCCCAGAACAGTGCCCAAGAATACTGGCCTATTGAAGTAACCGTCAATGTGCAGCATCACCAAGACATAAATGCCATTAACTCAACTCCACTGCAACCACCACAGTTGCCAGGAACATATACTTCTCTCTGAAAACCACCTTTCAACCTGCTTCTGAAAACTGGACATCTCTGCTGCCACCTGCAATTTACAGCAAAGACAAGCTCCACAAAGAGCCTGTTTCCTCACATGTTCACATCTGATTTGCATTTCTGCCCGGATGCAAATGACCTGTTACATAGACAAAACGGTCATTCAATTTACAGCGATCTCGTGGACTGTCAACCTTGGGCTTACATTGCGATTGCCTGGACAGTCATTTAAAATACTATGTCTGGTTCACATTCCAGAGGTTCTCATTTAATTGGTCTGAGGTGCCGATTTCACATCAAGGCTTTAAAAAGCTCTTAATTGATTCTGATTTGAAGCTGAGATTGTGAACCTGGGTTTGATGGTTAATTTTACGTCAACTCAACTGGGCCACTGGGTGCCCAGATCTTCGGTCAAACATTATTCTGGATGCATCTGTGAGTGTTTTTTAGATGTGATTAATATTTGAATTGGTAAGCTGGGTAAAGCAGATGGCCCTTCTTTAATGTGGGTGGGCCTCATCTAATCAGTTGAGTAATTGAATACAGTCCTGCGTTACTTCACCAGGGTTTTGTTCTGAGAAATGCGTCCTTAGGTAATTTCGTAGCTGTGTGAACTTTATAGAGTGCACTTACACAAACCTACGTGGTATAACCTACTATTGCAATTGTATGTGTTGTACTTTTATATGACGGGCAGCCCAGTAGGTTTGTTTACACCAGCATCACTGAAAATACATGAGTCATTGTAGTGTAAGTGCTGTAATACAACTGCCCGGCTTAAGCTTTGATTACCAAGGCATCCACTTCGATGAAGGCACTCTCGAAGGGACACATGGCCAGGCACAGGACTAGATACAGCCAGGCCAACTCTCCCAACTAAGGCTCCTTTGTGCTGGAGATCTTGATTTTGATAACTGACCATTTGGGTTACTTGTTGTTTTTCTCTTCCTCGACTCTTATGTTTTAAATTCACCAATAAAGAGTGAGCCCAAGAAACCGTAGGCCCCCACACTTGACCCCAACAAAAACAAAACCCAGGTCCAGGCCTGTGCCCAGGCGCTCTCCCTACCCTTGACCTTGCTGTGTGCCCGCAGATATGCCTTGTATGCTCCAGGGCCTGTAAATAAACTTTTTGCCTTCAAAGTTTTCATATGTTGATTGCTGAAAGGCATCTTAAATTGTAATAAAAACCACAAGGGTTGGTCCAGTTGTAACATTGGTCTAGAAGGGAAATGTCTGCGGGGAGCTCTCGGGGGCCCATGGGAGCTCCCCGGGCATTTTTGCAGGTGAGATAGACTGAAATGGGCACAAAACAGTAATGCCTTGTGCTTTGACATTCAGGCTGGCTATGAAGCACTCACAGTTGCTTAAGACTTCACTAGGCATAGGAATTTTTCAGCTCCACTGTAATCTTAGGACACCACCGTTGTGTATGTAGTCCGTCTTTGACCCAAATGTGGTTATGCGGCACATGGCTGTAGGACAAAAAGGGAGGTCCTCCTTTTGAGTGCTTTAGCTGGGATACCAGTATTCCTCCTGCCTTCCAACTTGAACTGAAACATCATTTCTCCTTGGGTCTTGAGACTGCTAGCTTTGGACTGAAATTTATACCTTTGGCCCTCCTGGGTATTCAGCTTGCTGACTGCAGATCTTGGAACTCCTCAGTCTTCATAATCACACAGGCCAATTCTTTATAATATCTCTCTCTCTCTCTCTCTCTCTCTCTCTCTCTCTCTCTCCACACACACACACACACACACACACCCTTTTGGTTCTATTTCTATGGAGTATCCTAACTAATGCACAAAGATTTAGGGTTGAGTTTTTTTCCAGCCCCAGCACCAAGGTACCATTCAGGACAGATTTCAAGCCCTCCCAAACAATGCGGAGCTATTCTCTTAGTCCCCTCAGTTTTCTGCCTTGATCCCAAATGCGGAGAATAGTATAGAACAGTGGTTCTCAACCTTCCTAATGCCGTGACCCTTTAATACAGTTCCTCATGTTGTGGTGACCCCCAACCATAAAATTATTTTTGTTGCTACTTCATAACTGTAATTTTGCTACTGTTATGAATCGTAATGTAAATATCTGATATGCAGGATGTATTTCCATTGTTACAAATTGAACATAATTAAAGCATAGTGATTAATCACAAAACCAATATGTAATTATGTATGTGTTTTCCAATGGTCTTAGGGCGACCCCTGTGAAAGTGTCGTTCGACCCACAAAGGGGTCGCGACCCACAGGTTGAGAACCGCTGGTATAGAAGCATGTGGGATGCTAAGGGTGAGGATAATAGAAAAGAGATTGTCACTTCAACCTCCGTTGCTGTTACGGTGAATGACAGGGGGAGTCCTGGTGTAGGAGATAGGGGGAGACATACATATACCTGCTAATGAAAGCACACCTCACATCAGGCTGCACGTGGCATATGTGCACTGGCATTAGGATGCAGGATGACTGGCTTGGAAAATGTTGAAAGACTGAGCATGTTAATTTTTCAAAAGCATCCTCTTCAGCAGAGGCCCTGTGATATTTAAGAGGCTCTAATGATGGAGAAACATATGCTAAGGATCATAAAGACTTTTCAAGATCAAAATGAAGGTATCTAAACAAGAATGAAGGGGAGAACAGGTTGGGCATAAGAAATTTGAATTCAAATCTGTCTCTGGCAGTGTAATGCTTTGCAGTTTGTGTGTGTGTGTGGGGGGGGGGGTGGGCGGATTGCAGCAAAATTCTCACAGTCAGCTGTTACCCAGTTCCTATTGGGAGAAGCATAAACCATGCTGTGGAAATGAGCTCTACTCACTCTTTGCTATTGACCTTTGTGCAGCATATATTTTTATTCTCGAAAAGGGAATGATTTTGTAGCATTTGTCAGAGACAATATTCATAAACCATTTATCATCTTCTGATGAGCGGGTTTGCATTGTTTAAATGGAAAATGCAAATTACTCCATTTGTTTTTTTCCGGATGACTGAACAACTGCACCATCTGAAAGCTTTGGCTCACTCTGCCTTGTGCCCTGACAACACACACACACACACACACACACACACACACACACACACACGGGCTCTTTCTATGATAATTAACTGCTTATTTGTGTGTAGGGAGGAGTAGGCAGGGAGAAGGACGTCATTGAAAACCAATTATTTCATATTTTGAATGCCAAGCCTGTTTAAAACCAAAATGTTTTCTCAGTGAACAATGTGACAGCTGATACCCGATGACCTCAGCTTTCCAGCCACTGCTCAGCCGTCCACAGTAGTCTGAAGAGTTCTCTGGAGTTCACATGCGGCCGAGAGGATTTGGCTCTCGACACTTAGAGCAGCCCATGAAAGCATCTCTCTCCAGACATCAATATTGTCCCAAATTCAAAAAATATCCTTAGGTAACTTATTATGTCTAAGCTACTATCTGTGAAAATTTCATCTTTTTGTATTTTTCTTCTTAAATGTCCCTCCTCTAGCAGGTATAATGATAATATGTTCGATTAGAAACGCAAGGGTAATGACTTTATTTTTGGAAGTTCTTTTGGATGATTTTGAAAATTTATTTGAAGTATTTCTATACTGACTTTTAGGATTAGAAACTCTCACTTTGGTGTTATTTTTCCTGCCAAAACATTCCTTTGGCATTTAAAAAAATTTAGTAATAAAATATACACCAGTCACTAGGCCTCTACCTGTGGTATGTGGTGATGTAGGAGGAGTTCCTCTGTTGATTGGAAAGTTTACTCACTGGACAGTTGCGATGTGGGCTCCCTGCTCCCAGGCAGGTGTGTCTATAGGAACACAAGCTCCAAAGCATTGGTGCTTCTTGGGCAAAGGCAGGAGTTGCCCAGGGTTACTTGCACACATTTCCAGAAGAAATGTTTCATTCTCCTTTTCCACATTTGTGTTATCGGATCATGTCTGCTGGTTTTTGTGTGCTGGAACATGAAAACATACCCAAGCCACCCAGTCAATAGAAAGTCTATTCTACTAGCCCTGTCTTAGTCTGCTGGGGCTGCTTTAGCAAAATACCATAGCCTGGGGTGCTCACAGCTCTGGAGGCTGGGAAGTCCAAGATCAAGGCGCTAGCAGATCTGCTGAGGGCCAGCTTCCTGGTTTGCCCTTGGCCACCTTCTCCTCATATCCTCGCAGGGCAGAGAGCAGCGGGGCAGGGGACGGGGAGCAAGCTCTTTACTGTCTCTTCCAATAAGAACACTCTCATTGCCTGGTTACCTCCCAAAGGCCTCCTGTCGGAATACCATCCACATTGGGGATTAGGGTTTCCACACAGTATAAGCTTTGGGGGGGACTCAAACATTCAGTCCATAGTAATCGCCTCTCTTTTTTAGCTTTTCTCTTCATACAGATCCATTATTCATTCTAGTTCACGATGTTAGGTTAAACATACACATTCTCTTTTCTCTATCCTGTTAAAATGATAGTAAAAGGGGAATAAGCCTACAGGGACAAAGTGAAGGGCAGAGTCAGAGTGTGAGCAATTTAGATGGAAAGCAGATGGTGGGAGGATAACTGGTAGAGCAAAGTCAAAGTCAGTGCAGCAGGGTGTAGAGATGGACTAGAAGGTCCAATGTGTCCCACAGCACCCCAGAGATATGTTCGGAGAGACCAGATACGGTGCCGGGGAGTATAGGTCCCCAATTCTCTTTCCCCAATCACCTGAGGCTTTTAGCAACCAGACTGGAGGAGAGACTGAAAGCTGCCAGAGGGAAGCCCTCCACGTGTTGGTATCAGAAATCCCAGAGCACCAGGAACTCCTGGTCCCCTTGCCCATCAATGAGTCCTAGCAATCAGCCAACCCGGATTCACACACAGAGCTTCCAGCCAGTCTTTCACTATTTTATTAAAACCAACAGAGTGAAGTGGGGTTGCTGGGTCATACGGTGGTTCTATTTTGAGTGTTTGGAGTGATGCCCATACTGTTTTCCACAGTGGCTGCACCAGTCTGTATTCCCGGCAACAGTGCAGGAGGGTTCTCGTTTCTCCACGCCCTTGCCAACACTTGTTATGTCTTGTCTTTTTTATAACAACCATTCTAACAGGTGTGAGGTGGTATCTTATTGTGGTTTTGATTTGCATTTCTCTGATGATCAGTAACACTGAGCATCTTTGCAGATGTCTATTGGCCATTTGTAGGTCCTATTTGGAGAAATGTTTATTCAGGTCCTCTGCCCATTTTAAAAATCAAATTGTTTGTCTTTTTGGTGTTAAGTAGTATGAGTTCCTTATGCATTTTGGGTATTAACACCTTATAAGATGTGTCATTGGTGAATATATTCTCCCATTCAGTAGGCCATCTTTTCATTTTGTTGATGGTTTCTTTTGCTGTGCAAAACCTTTTTGGTATGCTGTAGTCCTATTTGTTTATTTTTTTATTTTGTTTTTGGTATTTATCTGAAGAAACCCAAAACACTAATTCAAACAGATAAATGCATCCTTATGTTTCTTGCAGTATTATTTACAATAGCCAAGATATGGAATCACCCAAAGTGTCCATTGAGATGTGGTACATACATACAATGGAATAAAATCTTGCCACTTATGACAACACAGATGGACCTAGAAGGTATTATGCTAAGTGAAATAAGTCAGACAGAGAAAGAAAAATACTGTAGGATTTCATTTGTATGTGGAATCTAAAACAACCAAAATAAACAAACAAAACAGAAATAAACTCATAGATTCAGAGAACAAACTAATGGCTGCCAGATAGGAGGGAGTTTGAGGAAATGGTATTAAAGGTAAAGTGATTAAAAAGTACAAATAGGCAGTTACAAAGTAGTCACAAGAATGTAAAGTACAGCATAGGAAATATAGTCAATATCATTGCAATAACTACATATGGCATCACATAGGTACTAGACTTATCAGGGGGATAACTTGGTAAGTTACATAAATGTCTAACTACTATGCTATATATGTAAAACTAATATAAGATTGAATGTCAACTGTAATTTAAAAATAAAAAATTAAATACCAATGGAAATAATAACAAATAATAAAATCACCATTGGTACAACTACAATCCAGCTTTATCAAATATAAACCTTTGGTCATATTTGTTTAAGATATTTTTAGGAAACATAGTAGGAATACAGGAGAAACCCATTGTGATCTTATTTTCCTTCCTTTTTGCTTCTTGCAGGTAATTGCTCTTCTGAATTTCATGTTGATCATGACCACATAACTTTCTATACCATTAATAAATGTGCATCTATCAATAAACAATAAAATATTCTTTTTTCTTTATTGATTAAGGTACTACATATGTGTTCTTATCCCCCCATTGCCCCCCCATCCCTCACTCATGCCTTCACCCGCCTGGTGTCTGTGTCCATTGGTTAGGCTTATATGCATGCATACAAGTCCTTTGGTTGATCTCTCCCCTTTACCCCCACTCTCCTCTACTATCCCTCTGAGGTTTGACAGTCTTATCAATGCTTCTCTGTCTCTGGATCTGTTTTTGTTCATCAGTTTATGTTGTTCATTATATTCCATAAATGAGTGAGATCACGTGATATTTATCTTCCTCTGACTGGCTTATTTCGCTTAGCATAATGCTCTCCAGTTCCACCCATGCTGTTGTAAATGGTAAGAATCTCTTCTTTTTTACCGCAGCATAGTATTCCATTGTGTAGATGTACCACAGGTTTTTAATCCACTCATCTGCTGATGGGTACTTAGGCTGTTTCCAAATCTTAACTATGGTGGATTGTGCTGCTATGAACATTGAGGTGCATATATTCTTTCTGATTGGTGTTTCTAGTTTCTTGGGATATATTCCTAGAAGCGGGATCACTGGTTCAAAAGAAAGTTCCATTTTTGTTTTTTGAGGAAACTCCATACTGTTCTCCACAGTGCTGCACCAGTCTGCATTCCCACCAGCAGTGTACGAGTGTTCCTTTTTCTCCCCATCCTCGCCAGCACTTGTTGTTTGTTGATTTTCTGACAGGTGAGAGATGGTACCGCATTGTCGTTTTGATTTGCATCTGTCAGATGATTAGTGACTTTGAGCATGTTTTCACATCTCCCTTAGTTTTCTGTATGTCCTCTTTTGAAAAGTATCTATTTAGGTCCGTTGCCCATTTTTTTATTGGGTTGTTTATCTTCCTTTTGCTAAGTTGTACGAGTTCCCTGTAAATGTTGGAGATTAAACCCTTATCAGTGATAACATTGGCAAATATATTCTCCCATGCAGTGGGCTTTCTTGTTGTTTTGTTGATGGTTTCTTTTCCTGTGCAGAAGCCTTTTATTTTGATGTAGCCCCATTTGTTTATTTTCTCTTCAATTTCCATTGCCCTAGGAGCAGTATCAGTGAAGAAATTGTTTTGGCATATGTCTGAGATTTTGCTGCCTGTAATATTATTTTACATGTTTTCACATTTTATATAAGCAATACTATACTGCTATTACAATTCTACTTACTTTTTTTACTCAGCATATTTTTTTTAAAATCCATTTTGACTAAATAGATGCCATTGCTTCATTTTGGATATACCATGAATTATTTATTTTCTCCAAGTTTTCCCAATTTTTAAGTGTTGCCACCAATGCTACAATGAATATTCTTGTACAGGTCCCTTTCTGCACATGTAAGTGCATTTGGTTAGAGTAGCATCTAGAAGGGAAAAGTGGAGAAAGTATGCACGTCTTCAGTTCTACTAATGTGACCCAGCTGATCAGATTGATTTTTCATATTTAACAAACAGAAGAATTTCATTATTTCAATTTTTATTTCCCTTATGATTAGTGAGATTTAGCACCTTCAAATGTATTTTTGGCCATTCAAATTTCTTCTGTAAATTGACTGTTCATATCCTTTGTAAATTTATTCATTTGTTTTCTTAACATATAGGTTTTAGATGTTTAAAAATTATTTTAATAAATATTAAATTAAAAATATTTATAACACAGGTAAGGAAAAACACATTAGAAATTCTAAAACTATATTTTGTCACTAATGTTTTATTGGATACATGCTTAACATGTGTTGAATTGTATTAAATTGGTTTTCTGAGGTAACAGTTTTCCCTTTAATTTTTAAATAGGATTTGTTAACATTGAATTATCTGGTTTTGTGGGATAAATCCAAGTTTGTTTTACTACATTTTAAAAAGAAATATTGCTAGTGTTTTATTCAGGATTTTTATACTTATGTTTATAAATAAATTTGATCTCAATTTTTTGTTTTCTTGTCTGGACCATCAAAGACATATCAGTCTCATAAAATCAGTATTGCCAGTGAGGAAGAAAGAGTTAAAGCCGCTGCACTGTCACTCTTCCTCCTGGGGAAGAAGGCAGGTGATTGGATCCTTACAGATCTTTGAGAACATGCTAATATCTGGGTGCCCTGGTAGATAGACTAATGGTATTTGCCAGGAGGAGAGTCCTTATTTTCAGGATGCTCTTAGCAAGATGTAGCTGCTTTTTTATTTACTTATTTCTTAAATATGTTTTTAATTTTTTATTGCTTTTGGAGAGAGAGGAAAGGAGAGGGAGAGAGAGATAGAAACGTCAATAAGAAAGAAACATTGATTGGCTACCTGCTGCACGTCCCCTATTGGGGAATCAAGCCCGCAACCTGGGCATGTGCCCTGACTGGGAATCGAACCTGTGACCTCTTGGTACGTGGGACGATGTTCAAACAATTAAGCAACACCAGCTGGACAAGATGTCACTGCTTTAAGATCACTTATGGTAAACCTAGCATCTATGGATTTACGAGGCATAGGAAATGTATACAAACTATAGAGCTCTATAGGATATAAATGGAGCTGTTTCATGACCTAAATGCTCCCTACTATGTGCAGTAATAATTTATGTCCCTTAGAGAAGCCTCATTATTACTCTAGGTCAGACAAATGGGTCTAGGGAGGAAGGCTCTGGGGTGTGATGCAGGAAGCCCAAGACTCTCTCTGCTTCTCTTGTGCCTCATAATTACTTACATCTTTGATATAATTAGTAAAAATTGATGCAAGTTAAGAGCTTTATGTGTTTTCTGGCATTGCTTGTATAAGATGAAAATTATCTATCTGTTCCTTAGACATGCAGTGGTATTCTATATAATAAAAGCCTAATATGCTAAGTGTCCAACCGTTCAACCGCTTGACCAGTCACTATGACGTGCACTGACCACCAGGGGTAGACACTCAGACCGGTAGGTTAGCCTGCTGCTGGATCAGGACTGGATGAGATGGGCCGGACACACCCTGGAGTCCTCCCGCAGTCCCTCCCTGGCCCCGATCTTGCACTAGTGGGGTCCCTCAGCCTGGCCTATGCACATTCGCAATCCAGGACCCCTCGGGGGATGTTGGAGAGCCAGTTTTAGCCTGATCCCACAACTATAAAACTGGTTTATGATTTCTTTTTTCAGTTGTGTATTTTTTAACCATTAATTTTTTTAATGGTTATTGTTGATTTATTGAGGCTTTTGTTTCTTGAGAATTTGAAGATGTATAGGTTCTAAAAAGTTATTATTTTCATTCAAGTTTTAGATTTAATTTGCATAGTTTTTTAAACTATCTTCTTTGATTGTTAAATCTTACTTTATCTGCATTGATGGCCCATTTTTGTTGCTTATAATGTTTATTTCTGACCTCTCTCTTTTTTTTTATTAGTCTTGTAGGAGACATTTTTAAATTATTAATTTTTAAGAATTCATTTTTAATTATTTATTGCTCTATATTTTTTCTTAAAATCTGTTCTTGTGTTTAATATTTATTTCCTTCTTTTTTCAGTTATGCTTTTTTGTGTTTTTAATAATAAAAATTTATCAATATGTATAATTTTAGCTGAATCCCATCTATTTTGCTATGTAGTATTTAATTATCATTTATACCTAAATATTTGTCAGTTTCCACTATGAGTTCTTCTTTAAAAATGACTCCTTTGTAAATACACTTTTAAATGCCTACTTTTTGTTTTATGCCATATGAAGATCATGTATCACAGAAATGTACACTTGAAACATTTATAACCTTATTAACCAATGTCCCCCCAATCCTATATAATAAAAGGATAATATGCAAATTGACCCTAACAGCAGAATGACTGGTCACTATGACACACACTGACCACCAGGGGGCAGACGCTCAATGCAGGAGCTGCCCTCTGGTGGTCAGTGCACTCCCACAGGGGGATCTCTGCTCAGCCACAAGCCAGGCTGATGGCTGCCAGTACAGCGGTGGTGGCAGGAGCCTCTCTTGCCTCTTCAGCAGCACTAAGGATGTCCGCCTGCTCCCCGCTGGCAAATGGACATTCCCCTGAGGGCTCCCGGGCTGCCAGAGGGATGTCTGACTGCCAGCTTAGGCCTGATCCCTCAGGGAGCGGGTCTAAGCGAGCAGGTGGATATCCCCAGAGGGGTCCCATACTACGAGAGGGCACAGGCCGGGCTGAGGGACCCCCCCGAGTGCACAAATTTTTGTGCACCGGGCCTCTAGTAAATTTAATAAAAAGAAAAACATAAAAAAATTAAATGCCTAATTTTGGTTTTGATTATATACATATTCTTTACTTTTATTTTTGTAACAATTTATTTTATGACAATATAATCTGGATAGTATAAAGTATTTGAAAATTTTGAGACTTTATTTATGACTGAAACATTGGTAAATATTCCATATATTCTTGAAAAAAATATACATTAATATATATTCTCTATATGGATGGTGAAGGTTTTTACATATATTAGACCAAGCTTTTAATGTGTCATTGAAATCTTTTATACTCCCTTTTTGTCTTCTTGATTTATCACGTTCAGAAAGTTAATGTTAAAATCTGACTTTCTCATTGTTACTTTGTCAGTTTTTGCTTTATGTATTTAGGCACTATGTTGGTAGGGGGCATAAAGGCTTATGATTTGTGTATCCTTTTGTTTATTTTTTCCTTTGTCTCCCTTTCCCTAGGTGATGCATCTGTGAAAATTCTGCCATGTGAGATGTCTGATAATTTTGCTGCCTACAATTTCTTCTAGAATTTATATGGTTTCATGACTTACTAGAACACTTAAGTCTTTTATCCATTTTGAGTTTATTCTTGGGTATAGTGTAATTTGGTGGCCTGGTTTCATTTTTTGTATGTACCTGTCCAATTTTCCCCAACACCATTTATTGAAGAGACTGTCTTGACTCCATTGTATGCTCCTACCTCCTTTGTCAAATATTAATTGAGCATAATGGCTTGGGTCGATTTTTGAGGTCTCTGTTCTGTTCCATTGATTTATATGCTTGTTCTTGTGCCAGTATCAGGCTATTTTGATTACAGTGGCTTTGTAGTATAGCTTGATATCCACTATTGTGATCCCTCCAACTTTGTTCTTCTTTCTCAAGATTGCTGCGGCTATTCGGGGTCTTTTGTGTTTCCATATAGATTTTTTTGAGTGTTTGCTCTAGATTTGTGAAATATGCCATTGGTATTTTTTTTTAAATATGTTTTTATTGATTTCAGAGAGAAAGGGAGAGGGAGAGGGAGATAGAAACATCAATGATGAGAGAAAATCATTGATCAGCTGCCTCCTGCATACAACCTTGACATGTGCCCTTGACCAGATGGAGCCCACAACCTTGACATGTGCCCTTGACCGGAATCGAACTCAGGCCCCTTCAGTCCACAGGACGATACTCTATTAACTGAGCCAAACCTGCTAGGGCTGCTGTTAGTATTTTAATAGGGATTGCATTGAATCTATAGATTGCTTTGGGTAGTATGGCCATTTTAATGATGTTAATTCTATCAATCCATGAACACAGTATATTCTTCCACTTATACATCAAACTAAAAAGCTTCTGCACAGCAAAGGAAACCAGCAACAAAATGAAAAGAGAACCCACTGTATGAGAGAACATATTTGCCAATGATACATCTGATAAGGGTTAATTTTCAAAATATATAAAGTACTCATACAACCCAACAAAAGGAAGACAAGTCAATAAAATAAATGGGCAGAGACCTGAATAGACACTTCTCCAAAGAGGACATACAAATGACCAAGAGACATATAAAAAAATACTCAACAGCACTAATCATAGAGAAAGGGAAATAAAAACAACAATGAGGTACACTTCATACCTGCCAGAGTGGTTATCATCAATAAATCAATAAACCACAAATGCAGATGAGGATGTGGAGAAAAAGGAGCCCTGGTGCACTGTTGGTAGGAATGCAGACTAGTACATTCTTGATGATGACTGAACTACCCAGCAAACCTTCAAAACACCTTGCCTACGGATTATTTGGACTTTTAAAAATACTACCTTATTGTGTATGTGTGTGTGTATAAATAACATCCTTTTTACTTTATTTTCTGCCCTTGTCTGATTGCTGTTGGGTTTCTACATTTATTTTTTATTTCCCTTGACTGATTTAGTATATGGTGTATATGGTTATTTTAGTGGTTATCCTTAAATTTTCACATATATATTTAACCATAAATTTTGCTGTCTAAACTTATCTTTTCTCCTTTACTGCATGATTTAAGATTGACCATGATTTAAATAACACTGAACAATTATGGGCCTTGTTTTTACTTAGAACAAAACGTAGAACAATTGGGCTGCCTATTGCCTTCTCTCTAGCCTGTTTATCTGGATCATCTTGACACACCCTAAGATATTTTTTAGAAGTTGGAAGTTTTTTATTTTTTTATAAAAATGGTTCAATCAATGAGGACAATTTATTATCACATTAAAAATAATCCTTAGGCAAGGTGTTCCAAAAGGTTTGCTGAGTTCAGTCATCATCAAGAAACATGTCTCTTTGATGACTTTAAATATACCTTATAAGTTTTTGTTACCCTGTTCCATAAAATCAGTTTTCATCTGTGAATTATGAAGTAGAAACTTACAATGCATCATTTTTTAAATTTATTTTTTAAATTTTTATTTATTTCAGAGAGGAAGGGAGAGGGAAAGATAGAAACATCAATGATGAGAGAGAATCATTGATTGGCTGCCTCCTATACACCCTGCATTGGGGATCGAGCCTACAATCCAGGCATGTGCTCTCACCGGGAATCGAACGTCTGTGACCTCCTAGTTCATAAGTTGATGCTCAACCACTGAGCCACACTGAAGATGTGGTTTAGGAAAATGAGAATAAACCAAAATAGACAAAGACATGGATTTATGGAAACAGTGGAACCTACCCAAGAGATCAGCAAGGAGAAGTTCCAAAATGAGAGGCTGCATCAAACCCAAGAAAGAATCAGTCCAATTTGGAGCAGGAGAATGAACAACTTCAGAGAGGTCCTCAAAAAAGAAGACAGATTTGGGGAAAGTGGTAGGTTGTTTATGAGAGTACTAGCAGATTCTTTGGTAAAAAAAAATATGAAGAGTAATTAGACTAAGAGCTTTTATTTATTTGTTTTAAAGAAAGGCAACTATAAACTCCGAGAAAAATAAAAAAGAAAGAAAATGTAATTATGATTTAAGTTTAGTGTTTCGGGAAAAATATGACATGCATATTTATATAAATCAATAGCAAATAATGATTTATTTAACTGAAAATATTAATAGCAACTAATAATTTATTTAACTGAAAATAATTATAATAGAAAGATGAGTGAGGGTTGGTGTGTTAGTAGGGTTAAAAAAAAGAAATGTTATCCATCACAATGGCAAATTAATAATGTCTAATATTTAAAGAATAAGATGCAAAAATAAAGCATAATATTTAGAAAAGTAAAGGTTACTAACAGGAGAAGTACCCTAGAGAGTAAATAAAATATAAAAATATCACAACTGGGAACTAGGCCTAAGGGGGGATGAAGGATATACAGAAGTAATTAATTTTAAGACTTCTGGTACTTGGAAAAAAATATATATCTTCATGGATATTTAGAGAGAGGTGAAGGGAGAATTAGAGAGAAAGAGAGAAACTCTAATTTGTTGTTGCACTTATTTATGCATTCATTGGTTAATTCTTATGTGTCCTGACCCGGGTTGGAACTCATAACCTTGGTGTATCAGGATGACACTTTAACCAATTGAGCTATCCAGCATGGCCTTCTGGTTCTTTTCAATTATTTTCCCTTTTTGTTGATGAGACTAAATTATGTAAATACAATTTACAATAAATTTGTTTATGTAAATTGAAAAAGAATGCTAGTGCATCTTTCAGACAAACAGTACTACTAAGAAACATTACCTGATTGGATTTTGAATGGTATTTTAAATTAGGAGCAAATGTAATCCAAAAGACAAAGCAGGGAGTAATCTAATAATTTAATAGTAATTAATTTTACTTTCTACTTAAATACCAACTCTTTGAAGACAGTTGTAATCTGTTTTATGAACAAACTAGACCTGTTTGGGTACAAATCAGGAAAGAGCCTACTTTTTTTCTGTGTTTTTTTTCACCTGCCTCTGTGATATCTTAGTTAGATGTCTCATAAAAACCAGTCTCTTCTGAGTAAATCTCTTCCCTTTCCTTTCTTCCCAATCCTTCCTCCCTCTCTCTCTCCTTCCCTCCTTCTTTCCTTTTCTCTCTTCTCCTCAACCTCTTCCTTTTCCTATTGCTCCTCTCATTCTTCTATAGTTTCTCTTTCTCCCTTTTTCTTTGTTAAGTGAGTTCTGTGCACCCTTGTATTTCTCACAGAGTCTTGAAGCCTCCTGAGTAAGCTTACGAAAAATCATTTAATTAAAAAACTGGACTTAACAGAAGTAAAGCTCTAGAATAAATTAATTTTTTCTTAATTATATTCCCAGAATGGTATCTTTGATGATCTCATAACTTTCTCAATCACTTTGATGTGTTCAGGTACAATTTTATGCCTAGATTTTAAAAAGTTTATTTTGCTGCAATAGAAAAGAAATTTGATCTCTCATTGATCTTAATGCTTTTCCCCTCCCTCTCAGCTCCCAGTCTGATACAGAACTAGAAGCCTGAGTAGGAAAATGACTGGGGTTAAACCTTTCAGCTTTAACTCCTGGGTCTTTTGTCTCCTGCCCTTCACTTTGCTGGTCCTGTCTCTCTGGGATTGGGGGAAAAGGAAGAAATATGGGAGAGATAAGGAGAGCTCAAGTCTCCGATGGCTGGTGTTGTCTGCATTTCTTCCTTGGTTCTCAAATGCCCTTGGTCATGGTAAACATCCTAGGGCGGTCTCTTTCTTTTATGGCAAGCTTAATTCACTTTTTTCCTGCTGGATTTGAAATTAGTTGCGATATTGTAAGCCATCTATAGTGAGGGTCATATGGCAAAGAGCTGAGGGCAGCCTCCACCTAACACCCAGCAAGAAAATGAGGCCATCAATATGAAAAAGAACTAGATGCTTCCCATACCACATGACAGTGGAAGTAAGATCCTTCCCCAGTCAAGCCCCAGGTGAGACTCAAATCCCAACCAGCATCTCAACTGTAGCTAAGCCATGAGGACCTAGCTAAGCCGTGCTTGGTCTTCTAACTCCTAGAAACTATAAGATAACAATGTGTATTCCTTTACAAGTTTGTGGTTCTATTTTTGCACAGAATTAATAACTAACAACTAGTACAGAATTCTTCAGAAATTGTCCCACTAGGGACTTCTGACCTGCGATTTCCTGTCATACTCTGCCTAATGTCTTCTGACTAACCCTTCTGTGGTGTCCCCCTCACAACTTCTTTCTGCTGGGATCACTTAACTCCGTGGCAGACCTCTTGGACAGTGTCTCCGTCAAGATGAATCAAGCCTAGCTAACTTCTGTGGGGCCTACTCTTTTTCACAGGTAAATTCATCACTGGAAAGGCACTTTGCTTTCACTATAGCCTCTCTACTTACTGTGTTAGCAGGACAACTCCAGCAACTTTCTTATCTTTGGACTTTCTCCAAGTAAGTGTCAGGTGCCAGTCTTTGTGTTGCATAAACCCAAGGGACCACATACAAGGTTCTTCCAAGATATCTGTCTTCACACTCTTCTGAGCCTAGTAATAGATAGGGACCCATGTATCTGTGCCGCATGGCAAGAATCTAACCAGAAGATGTTTCTGTCCTACAGATCATCCCACAGTCTGAGTGGTTCTCCCTTACTTGGTTTGAAGTAGGGGAAGGATAACTAAAAAACACCTGTCTTCTTTTTGTTGTTGTTGGGTGAGGGGCTGATGGCTGTTTGCAGGCTGGTCACACCCCCTTTAGGGTGGGGGGTCCCCACTGGGCTGCCTGGACAGTCTGGGTGAGGGGCTGAGGGCCATTTTCAGGCCGGCCAAGGCCCCCGGCGACGGGAGCTCCCAGCCTCTCCTTTTTTTCTTTTTTTTCTTTTTTATTCTGGGATTTATTTACCTTATATAATTAAAACTTTGTAGCCTTGAGAGGAGCTCAGAGCTGGCCAGGGAGGGCGGGAGGGAAGCTTGGCTTCCTCCATCTCCAGGGGCAACCCCAGCCTCCTGCTTGCTCCAGCTCTGTGGCCACGGCCGGCTGAAAGCATGTATCTGGGGTTTATTTACCTTCTATAATTAAAACTTTGTTGCTTTGAGTGGAGCTCAGAGCTGGCTGTGGCAGGCAGGAAGCTTGGCTTCCTCCATCATTGGGGCAACCAAGCCTCCTGCTTGCTCCAGCTCCATGGCTGCCAGCCGCCATCTTGGTTGGGTTAATTTGCATATAGTCACTCTGATTGGTTGGTGGGCATGGCTTAAGGCATAGCAAAGGTATGGTCAATTTGCATTTTTGTCTTTTATTAGTGTAGATGTGCATCTTTCCCTTGCATCACAGTTGTGTGTACGTGTGGATGTATGTGTGTGGGGGATGTGTGCAGAAGTGTTATTTTAAAAAGGGAAACATGTAAATGACTAAACTTGTTTTTTTAGAGAAGAGTCTTTACTTTTAACCTTTTCACAGAAGTTATTAACTTCACTTTCAAAACAGAGAGAAAAGAGAAATAGCCTGCCCAAATTGCTGAGAATAGTTTTGAGAGATAATTGGACTAAAGGATTAGAAAATTCCAAAATAGTCACTGGGATCTGGAGGTCAGAAGAGATCAAAAGAGTGTCTGAGAGTTAAGATTAAGAACAAGCAAGAGTAGGAATGACAAATATTCTACTCCCCCACTTCTTACCCATGTCTGGATTGATTATATATATTTCTTCAAGCTAAATGTTAATTATATGCTTTCATATAGTGTTGCATCAGTTCTCAATTAGGCCCTCTTATCCTATTAAGTTTTTAGAGTGGAAAATGTCCTCTAGTTGCTTTTTTAAAGTAGTGTTTCCATGACCAGGTAGACATGATGGCCATCTAGAAAACCCAAAGAATTGTTTCTAGACAGGAACATAACAAGTGGGCTAATGGTAGGAATTCTTACACAAGTGATGGTCAAATACTCACCATTCTTGAATTCAGGTGAGTCAATTAACTGTCATTGATTTGGTGACTTTAAATGGTTCTGGTTCATTTTTGGCCTGGGGTTACAATGTGGGAATCAGAGTTTGGGCTATTGCTGATTGGATTACTCAGCTATT
The DNA here is from genome assembly GCF_000147115.1 of Myotis lucifugus. NCBI lineage: Eukaryota > Metazoa > Chordata > Mammalia > Chiroptera > Vespertilionidae > Myotis > Myotis lucifugus. Next base: position 3,238,799 of record NW_005871180.1, read on the forward strand.
ATACCCTTTATAATATAATATCCTATATAATAAAAGGGTCATATGCAAAGTGACCCTAAGGGCGGAATGACCAGAACGACCTCTCAACCAGTCACTATAAGGCGCACTGACTACCTCTCAGTGCCTTCCCCTGGTTGGTAGGCTCCAATCGCCTGATGACAAACGGGGATCTGGGGTGGGTGGTGGTTGGGGGAGGGCAGGGCCAGGGAGCTGGCAGAATGGCCAATCTCTTGGTCCCTCCCCTTGGCTGGCAGGCTCCAATCACCCAATGGTGAATGGGGAGCTGGGGGTGGGTGGTGGGGGACACGGGTGGAGCCAGGACAAGGCCCCAGCCCAGCTGGTTGCCCCACACACAGAGGGCGACCCATGGCGGGGACAGGGGTGGAGCCATTGAGCGGGCAGGAATGGCCAACCTCTCAGTCCCTTCACCTGGCTGTCAGGCTCTGATCGCCCAATGGCGAATGGGGAAACGGGGGTGGGTGGAGGTGGGGTCGGGGGCGGGGCCGGCTGCAGGCAGCTGGTGAAGATGGTCCTGATCACAGGCCAAGCTTAGGGACTGTACCTGTGCACAAATTTTGTGTGCCAGGCCTCTAGTAAAGATGATAAATTCCATGTTTTCCACACACCCACATCCTGGGGTTTACTAAAGTATCATATAGCAGCCAGGATGCCCTAAGCAAGGCAGGGTAGAAGCCATTTAGAACAGACATTCCAGAGGACACGCATGGTCCTTCTGCATAAACAGAACAAAGAGTTTTTAGGTCTTTCTCTTTATTTATTTGCTTGAGTGTAGCTTACACAAGTCCATCTTTCAAACCTGGGACAGTCTGGAAGCATTCCATCCTGTTGTGAATCTTGGCCTGCAGGTTTCAATAATACTGGCTTTCAGCTCTTGCAGCATGGGAAATGCATACAGGACTCTTCTAAGAAAGTCCAGCTTATCAGTTGTGAATCTTAGTGCAAAGGGTTTTTACTAAAGGTCCCAGAATATATATTTATAAGCTTTTATTTTATTTTGTTTTTACATTTTGAGTGTATAGGTCAAGTTCAGTATTATAGTAGGTTTCCAGTGTGGACGAAAGGGGCCACATGCTAACCTGACAAGCTCAGGGGAGGCCTGCGTGGCAGTCTTGCAAACTCAGAGACCTAAAGTAACCACAAAAGATGGTCTGAAAATTAAGTATTTAACTACAAACACGTTATAGTGGGTAGTCATGTCCTAGGCCAGTATTTTCCCTGACAAAGATCAACTTAGATCTTTACTGAGCCCATTTGTCTTTTTGCCTCTAAGATAACGTATCTGTGAAATGTCTGGGTAACTTGTAACTTCCCCTTTTTTCCGGACCCCTCAGGGCACAACAAATGGCAGCAGGACATTCTCTCATTGCTATTGTTATCAACTATTAATTATGTTAAATTAATTATGTTAAAAATATCACTTTTTACCCTATCCCAGAGGTCTCCCCACTTTGTTTTTATCCTACCTCCTTAATCTATCACCAATGAATTTCATGTAATCCACCTACTTCCCTTTCCTTTGATTGCAATGTATAAATACAGATGTAATGTCATTCTCCGGAGCATTATCTCAATTCGTTGAGGTTCTGCTTCCCGCATATGTCGACAGTTTGGCTCAAATAAACTCACAAAAATTCTTTACAGGTTTCAATTTTTTTTATGTTAACACCAGTATATTCTCTATATCTTCTCTACATCTCTACACTATTGAATTGTACTTTCCTTTTGGTTACTATTATTACAGAGAAATCAGAAATTAAAGCAAAGCAGTGACTTTTCCCTTGGTGGAAACTGTCTTGCAGAAGTTTCTTTTGGCTTTTATTCATTTTTGTTTCTCCCTGAGAGTTTCTCTCCCTGATGTTTTCATTGTATCAGTTGATTAATGCAGTTGACTGTTAATCAATATAAGCAGCCAGGGTGGTATTACTGAATTATAAATGATCTTTAAAGATGCATTCCAAGAAGCAATCACTTTTAGGCTGTATTTGTTATCACCATGTTGACAACCTTGATAACAGGATTTTAATATCCGGTAAGATAATGAAATTTCTATCCCATACATATTTTGCCTGTCTTTGTACTGTAATAACTGGATATTGCTTCAGGTTGGTGAATGGCCATGCTTTCTTGGCTTCTTTTCATATAACGATTCTTAAGAGGGCTTCTTTTTCAAGCCATAAGAGTTCGTTGACATGAAGATAAAGTAACAAAGGAGAGGCACTTATTTGAGAAGAAAAAATTGTGTTCTCTTAGCCTCCCAGTGGGTTCTGTGTTCCAGATAGATAGCTTTCAGGTTATGTCTGGGCTGCCCATCTCTCATCAGCAGTTGACAGGAACAATGACAAGAATCCAGGGAAAGAAAGTGCCTTTGTAGAGGTGAACACTGGAGAAAGACTTAGAGGGGAGCTTGCTGATAAAACCGTTTCATAGGAACATAAAGTCAGGGTATCACAGGATCTCAAATATGTATAAATAACTGCAATTGCTAGGGCCCAGGGGGAAATGACCGTCACTCCATTTATTTGTCCAAGCTCTAGCTCTCCTATGATTTAGTGTGTATTTAAAATGACTGTTTATTTTCTTTTATTTTACTTATTCATTAAAATAAAAATAAGAAGACACATTTTATAGACCTTTTCATTATTGGTGGCAAAGCCAATCAATTTTTATATTCTGAAAAGTATCTTGGGATGCCCGGGCACATACTTTTCAATGTCATTGGTTATAAATTATTACTGGTATTAGTTATGAGCATTGGCTGGGTATCAGCTGTGTTCAGAGCCCCAAACTAGGCCCTCCTAATTTCCAGATCACATCTGCTGGCAACAAATTCTATTCCATCCTGTACTGGCACCACTCATTGCATGGCTGGTTTCCTGAATCGCCTTGTAACTTCTGTGAGTCAGAGACCAGGTTATCTTTTCTCTAGATTTTCCAAAGAGTGTAGCATGACACTGCCTATAATAACTGTTGAATGAATTGATAGAAAAAAAATGGAAGAAAATTTCCATTCTGGGGAAATATACCACTGGGTAAAAAGGATTACTTTTTCATCTGCTAGTCTTGTTTTCCTTTCTTCCATGTGGTCCATTTCACTGTAAGCATCTGAAACATAAAGTTCCTAAAGAGATATTGATATGTAGAAAAACTATTTAAAGTTACTCTAGAATGGGGAGGGGGGCAAGGAATGCGTACGGGGTCCTCCTCCACACCTCAGGGAAACAGCCAGGACTTTCGGGCGTCTTTTCTGACTCCGAGCAGTCACCTTTAAAGTTCCCAGCGCCGGGGGCAGTGAGCGGGAGAAGGAAAGGGGCGCTGAGCATTCCCAGCGCCCACCCTGGAGTCGGTGCCCGCCGGCGGGCGTCCCTACCTGCATTGTTGATCAGCAGCACCTGCTGCAGCCCCCTCGGCCTGGGCAGCGCGCACGGCGTCGGAGGAGCCGCTGCAGGCCGGCCTCGCGCCCAGGTCGGCGGGGCACCCCGCAACA
>NW_005871180.1:3242418-3251707 GCF_000147115.1 Myotis lucifugus
GAGGAACAGCAGCTGTACGTGAATGCCTCCCCCCCACAAGACAGAAGAGCCTCAACAGCTGTGAACAGCACCCACCAGAGGAGCTGCTGCTAACTGGGAAGCAGCTGCTACCGCAACCGTCCGAGCAGCAACCACAACCCAAGGAGCCCCTGCCACCCAGGGAGCAGCCACTGAACGACTCAACATCTACATATGTCAGCGAGATCAAACATGGGTAGGCAAAGAAACCCCCAAAGGAAAGAAAAGGAGGACTCGCCAGAAAAGCAGCTAAGTGATACAGAGGCATGCAACATGACAGAAAAAGAATTCAGAATAAGGGTCCTAGAGTGCATACACCGGACGGAGGAAAAAGTCAACAACTTATTCAAGAAGCAAGAAGAAACAGATGGAAAAATCAACAGCTTATGCAAGAAGCAAGAAGAAATGAAGAGCGATATAGCTGCAATAAAAAACACCATTGAAAGCATCAACAGTAGACTAGGAGAAGCGGAGGACCGAATTAGTGAATTAGAAGACAAGGAAGCTAAACACACCCAAACTGTACTGCAATTGGAGAAAAAAATTAAAAGACAGGAGGAGAGCCTAAGGGAGCTTTGGGACAACATGAAACGAAACAACATACGAATAATAGGGGTGCCAGAACAACAGAAAGATGAACAAGGATTAGAAAACCTACTCGAAGAAATAATATCAGAAAACTTCCCTGAGGTGGGGAAGAAAAAAGTCACACAAGCACAGAGAGTACCAAACAAGGTGAACCCGAAAAGACCCACACCAAGACACATCATAATTACCATGGCAAATGTTCAGGACAAAGAGAGAATCTTACAGGCTGCAAGAGAGAGACGGAAAGTTACATACAAGGGATCTCCCATTAGATTATCAAATGATTTCTCAACAGAAACACATCAGGCCAGAAAAGAATGGACGGAAATTTACAAAGTGATGCAAAGCAAAGGACTGAACCCAAGAATACTCTATCCAGCAAGGCTATCATTCAAAATTGAAGGGGAAATAAGAAGCTTCACAGACAAAAAAAGGCTAAGGGAGTTTATCACCACCAAGCCAGCAATGCAAGAAATGCTAAAGGGACTGGTGTAAAAAGAAAAAAGAAAAAGCTCAGAAAGAAAACAGCCACACAAAAAAAGAAATGGCTATAAACAAGTACCTTTCAATAATAACTTTAAACGTAAATGGACTAAATGCTCCAACCAAAAGACATCGAGTGGCTGAATGGATAAAAAAACATGACCCATACATCTGCTGCCTACAAGAGACCCACCTCATTAGAAGGGACTCACACAGACTGAAAGTGAAGGGATGGAAGAATATCTTTCAGGCAAATGGAAAGGAAAAGAAAGCTGGGGTAGCAATACTTATATCGGACAAAATAGACCTCAAAGTGAAGGCCATAACAAGAGATAAGGAAGGCCACTTCATAATACTAAAGGGATCAATACAACAAGAAGATATAACCCTGGTAAACATATATGCACCCAATGCAAGAGCACCCAAATACATAAAAAAACTCCTGGAAGATATCAAAGGAGAGATCGACAACAATACAATCATAGTAGGGGACTTTAATACACCACTGACATCACTGGATAAGTCCGCTAGACAAACAATCAGCAAAGAAACAGCAATCCTAAATGACTCACTAGATCAGATGGACTTAATAGACATCTTCAGAACACTTTACCCCAAAGCCGCGGAATATACATTCCACTCAACTGCTCATGGGACAGATTCAAAAATAGACCACATATTGGGTCACAAGCAAAGTCTCCCCAAATTCAAGAAGATTGAAATCATAAAAAGCATCTTCTCAGACCACGATGGCATAATATTAGAAATAAACTACAATAAAAACAACCCAAAATACTCAAACACTTGGAAGCTGAATAGCATGTTATTAAATATTGATTGGGTTACCAATGAGATCAAAGAAGAAATTAAAAGCATCCTGGAAACTAATGACAATGAAAACACATCAATCCAAAACCTCTGGGACACAATGAAAGCAGTCCTGAGAGGGAAGTTTATAGCTCTACAGGCCTATCTCAAAAAACAGGAAAAAATGGTAGTAAATCATCTAACTCTACAACTCAAAGAATTAGAAAGAGAGCAACAAGAAAACCCCAGAGTGAGCAGAAGGAAGGAGATAATAAAGATTAGAGCAGAAATAAATGACATAGAGACCAAAAAGACAATACAGAAAATCAATGAAACCAAGAGCTGGTTCTTTGAAAGGATAAACAAGATTGACAAACCTCTAGCCAGGCTCACCAAGAAGCAAAGAGAGAGGACCCAAATAAACAAAATCAGAAACGATAGAGGTGAAATAACAACAGACCCCACAGAAATACAAATGATTGTTAAAAAATACTATGGACAGCTCTACTCCAACAAACTAGACAATCTGGAAGAAATGGACGAATTCCTAGAAAAATACAACATTCCAGCACTCAATCAGGAAGAATCTAAAAATCTCAATAGGCCAATAACTATGGAAGAAATTGAAGCAGTCATCAGAAAGCTTCCAGCAAACAAAAGCCCAGGACCAGACGGCTTCACAGGGGAGTTTTACCAAACATTCAAGGAAGAACTAAAACCTATCCTCCTCAGACTACTACAAAAAATTCAAGAGGAAGGAACACTTCCAAGTTCATTCTATGAAGACAGCATCACCCTAATACCAAAACCAGGTAAAGACAACACAATGAAAGAAAATTACAGGCCAATATCCCTCATAAACATAGATGCCAAAATCCTCAACAAAATCTTAGCAAATCGGATCCAGCAGTACATCAGAAAGATCATACACCATGACCAAGTAGGATTTATTCCAGGGATGCAAGGATGGTACAATATCCGCAAATCAATAAACGTGATACATCACATAAACAAATTGAAAGAAAAAACCACATGGTCATATCAATTGATGCAGAAAAAGCATTTGACAAAATCCAACACCCATTTTTGATAAAAACTCTCAGCAAGGTGGGAGTAGAAGGATCATACCTCAACATAATAAAAGCCATATATGACAGGCCCACAGCCAACATCATACTCAATGGACAAAAACTAACACCATTTCCCCTAAGAACAGGAACAAGACAGGGATGCCCACTCTCACCACTCCTGTTTAACATAGTACTGGAAGTATTAGCCATTGCAATTAGGCAAGAAGAAGAAATAAAAGGCATCCAAAATGGAAAAGAGGAAGTAACTGTCCTTATTTGCAGATGACATGATATTATACATACAAAACCCTAGAGACTCCATCAAAAAGCTACTAGACTTAATACATGAATTTGGCAATGTAGCAGGATACAAAATTAACCCCAAGAAATCTGAGGCATTTCTATACACCAATAGTGAACTTTCAGAAAGAGAGATTAGAAAAACAATCTCATTTACCATCGCACCAAAAAAATTAAGATACCTAGGAATAAACTTAACTAAAGAGGTAAAAGACCTCTACTCAGAAAACTACAGGACGTTGAAAAAAGAGATAGAGGAAGACATAAACAGATGGAAGAACATACCGTGTTCACGGATTGGTAGAATCAACATCATTAAAATGTCCATACTACCCAAAGCAATCTATAAATTCAACGCACTTCCCATTAAAATACCAACGGCACACTTCACAGATCTAGAACGAACTCTCCAAAAATTCATCTGGAATAAAAAAAGACCCCGAATAGCTGCAGCAATCCTGAGAAAGAAGAAAGTAGGTGGGATCTCAATACCAGATATCAAGATGTATTACAAAGCCACTGTTCTCAAAACTGCCTGGTACTGGCACAAGAACAGGCATGTAGATCAATGGAATAGAATAGAGAACCCAGAAATCGGCCCGAACCAATATGCACAATTAATATTTGACAAAGGAGGAAAGAACATTCAATGGAGCCAAGATAGTCTCTTCAATAAGTGGTGTTGAGAAAATTGGACAGATATATGCAAGAAAATGAAACTAGACCACCAACTTACACCATACACAAAAATAAACTCAAAATGGATAAAGGACTTAAATGTACGACAGGAAACCATAAAAATTCTAGAAGAATTCAAAGGCAACAAAATCTCAGACATATGTCGAAGCAATTTCTTCACTGATACAGCTCCTAGGGCACTTGAAACTAAAGAGAAAATGAACAAATGGGACTACATCAAAATAAAAAGCTTCTGCACAACAAAAGAAACCATCAACAAAACAACAAGAAAACCCACTGCGTGGGAAAACATATTTGCCAATGTCATATCTGATAAGGGCCTAATCTCCAAAATTTATAGGGAACTCATACAACTTAACAAAAGGAAGATAAACAATCCAATCAAAAAATGGGCAAAGGACCTAAATAGACACCTTTCAAAAGAGGACATTCAGAAAGCCAAGAGACATATGAAAACATGCTCAAAGTCACTAATCATCCGAGAGATGCAAATCAAAACAACAATGAGGTACCATCTCACACCTGTCAGACTGGCTATCATCAACAAATCAACAAACAACAAGTGCTGGAGAGGATGTGGAGAAAAAGGAACACTCGTGCACTGCTGGTGGGAATGCAGACTGGTGCAGCCACTATGGAAGACAGTATGGAATTTCCTCAAAAAACAAAACATGGAACTCCCATTTGACCCTGTGATCCCACTTCTAGGAATATATCCCAAGAAACCAGAAACACCAATCAGAAAGGATATATGCACCCATATGTTCATAGCAGCACAATTCACCATAGCTAAGATCTGGAAACAGCCTAAGTGCCCATCAGTAGATGAATGGATTAGAAAACTGTGGTACATCTACACGATGGAATACTATGCTGCTGTAAAAAAGAAGGAACTCTTACCATTTGCAACGGCATGGATGGAACTGGAGAACATTATGCTAAGTGAAATAAGCCAGTCAATGAAGGAAAAATACCACATGATCTCACACATTCATGGATAATAAGAGACCATTATAAACTTTTGAACAATAATAGATACAGAGGCAGAGCTGCCTCAAACAGATTGTCAAACTGCAGCGGGAAGGCCGGGGAGGGTTGGGGGGCAGGAGGGAAGGGGGTAAGAGATCAACCGAAGGACTTGTATGCATGCATATAAGCATAACCAATGGACATAAGACACTGGGGGGTAGGGGAGGCCAGGGGATTGTCAAGGGCGGGGAAAAAAAGGACACATATGTAATACCCTTTGTAATACTTTAAGCAATAAAAAAAAAAAGAAATTCATTGTGTACAGAAAGATCTCTATAAATTCACTAAATTCTCTTAATGCAAAGTAACAAAATGAAAAAATAGCAATAAAATGATTTTTTTCAAAAATTCAAAATAAAAAAAAATAAAGTTACTCTAACTACAGAAGGAGTCATTTTAACCCCAACATGCTGTGAAATACCAACAAGATCATGGAATGAATGAATGAATGCGAAGGAATTAACACTTTGCTGAGGCTTATTGGTCTAGATCAGTGGTTGGCAAACTCATTAGTCAACAGAGCCAAATATCAACAGTACAATGATTGAAATTTCTTTTGAGAGCCAAATTTTTTAAATTTAAACTATATAGGTAGGTACATTGTTATTAACTTAATTAGGGTACTCCTAAGCTGGCCTTTGCTAAAAAATCCTCAATCTGATTGAGGTACGTTCGCTGAGGTCGACCCCTTCCAACTCTCCCATCCACACTCGTCTTGTATACTTGTTTAGTCTATCTCCTTTCCGAAAACCCACTTCTGCGCATGGGCCACGAAATTTCAATCGCACTGTACGTGCGTGCCCGCACGTGGTATTTTGTGGAAGAGCCACACTCAAGGGGCCAAAGAGCCGCATGTGGCTCGCGAGCCGCGGTTTGCCAACCACTGGTCTAGATAATAGCTAGTACCTCTTGTATTATATGCATAATGTCTTTTCTTCTCCACTGAAGCCCTAGGAGGGAGGCAGTCTCAACTGACAGGTTAAATATTTTGCCTAAATTCTCAGTTAGTAAGAGGTGAAGCTGGGATGCAAATCTACAAGCATTGAACCCCAAAAGCTGCACTCCAACTACCACATACACTGCCTGGGAAAGCCTGAAATCAGCCAGTCCTCAGAAATCTCATCGGGTGGAGGGCCTCAGGGTTGCTTCTTTCCAGCAGCAGGTCGGAGGCACAGTAGAATGAGATCTGGCCTTCAGGTCTGTTCCCCTCCTGCTGTTAGAGAACAACACATCCTCTCCTCATAGCACGGAACTGCTGGGGTTATTTGGTCAGTTTAGAATGGCAACTTGTCATCTCAGGTCAGGAATAGTAGATTCTAGATGTAAAATAAAAAAGCCTAATGAAGACTTTGAGAAATAGAAAAAAAATCCCAAGATCCCATAAGCTGCCCCATACACCAGTTTTTATAAGTAGCAGCAGGATAAGAATGTTATCGTTGGTAGAAGTTTTTCTGGAAGTGAATTCAGAAACAGAATCAGCTCAGTGCACTGGAAAGAGGAGTTAGGATTCATGAGGGTCGTAGAAATTTGGGAGCATCCTAAGGGACAGCATAATTAAACACAGCAGACTCCCTTTCTCTGAGCAAATGGCCTATGTTGCTTCAATTTGAACTGGTGAAGGTCCTGTGGAGGCCTAAGAGATTAGGGAGGGGTCAGACGGAACAGATTCATTCATTAGGGAGCAACTGGAGTAAAATATACCCATGCACTGAAAAGCAGACTGTGTGATTTAAAAGAAATAACAATACATTTTTTATGAGAAGATACTGTAGGGAATATGAAAAAGAAGCTGCAAGTGAGAAGTATTATCAAATAAATGATGACTGTAGAGAGACAAACATCAGAAAAATAATCGACATTAGGAGAGATTTTAATGGATGAGGAAAATGTGGAACATATGAAAAAAAGTCCTGCTAAACTAACACAATGGCATCCTACCCACAGCCAAGACCAAGGTCATAGATGGGAGTATGGGTTATGAAATAATTGGTATAATGAGATGCTGTGACAGGAAGGAGCAGTTGTGTATGAGGCTGTGAAAGCTCTTGAAGCTGTTTGCCAATGACAACTTGTTGATGCCATATTCTGAGGGTATAAATAAAAGTTAGTTACTAGAACTTTTAAACTCTAGTCATCCTGGAACACTTAGCCCTGCAACAACTACATCTCTTTCTCCTGTGTAATAGGAGCGTAGGCATCTGCATTAGTCAAAAAATAAAAAGAAATTGAGAATGTTCTAGGTCTCATGTATATTACTCTATATGACATCTGACTTAAGCTATAACGGAAGTTTTGTTGCTAATGGAAATCTGTACTGCGTGAGCAATTTGGGCTTCCATGCTAGGACTATGTATGGTTACCTATGTTTATAAAGTAATTTAGTGGAAGCCATGCTTAAGGGTATATGTTTTGCATGCTTAATGAGATTGAATTAATTAGCATTGCTTACCTACTGTACTTGAATTTTTTAATTGATTTAATGTAAAGTGAGTTTTGACCTGTTAAAGCTTCTGATCGTAAGAATGTCTTCCATGGCTTGTCTTGCTGGGATGAATTGCCAGTTTATCTCGTTAACTCATTTCTTGTTTCCATCTGTTTTGCATTTACCTGTGGCGGACCTTGAGGCCAATGTAGCATATGGTTCTCTGTGGATTATAAATTGTTCCATTCCTCCTAGCAATTAGGGACTATTAGCTTAAATACGATGGAAGGAAAAGAGACAGAAGAATAGAGAATAGAACAGGAGGTTGGTATCCGAAGTCCATGTTCTCTCTCTGGCAAGCCAAGTAACCTCCTGTAACCATTCTCAACTGTGGAACTACATCCAAGTGAACTCTACTTGTAAATTTTCTTTACTAAAATGATCTTTGTAAAAGCTAAGGTGGTATTTCATCCTATTTATTGGAGGTTTTCTCTATCTAAAATGCTTAAAGTACTATGACCAGAGACCAGGGCCCAGGCCTGTATCTGAGAATCTATAAATTCAAGCATGTTGAATTTTGACATTAGAAATGAAAACCCACAAAAAATATCATGTTATTTTATTTTATGGCATCTTTGTCCAATATAAAATTGTGTCCTGAATTTATATGCCTTCCTGATTAAGAAATACAAGCATACTAATACCACATTTACAGCTTCTCATTTTGAAATATACTGTGGCCTTCAGTGAAAAATTGGGCTATTTTTATAACTACTAATTTCAAAGTGTTCCAACTACAACTGGTATTATTTTATTTGTTCTTGCTTATTTTGTAATACATGATTCATTTTTTGGAGCATATAGGAAAAGAAAATGGAACATAAACTGGACTAGTATTCAACTAAAGCAATTTCTTTTAACCATTTTGAAATTTCTCAGTCCTAAACTCAAAAAGTGCTAACATGGACACAGATAACAGTATGGTGATTGCCAGTTAGAAGTGGAGGTGGTGAGAGATAGGAGAGGGTAAATAAGGGATAAATGGTGATGGAAGGACACTTGACTTAGGGTGATAAACATACAATACAATATACAGATGATGTACTATAGAATTGTACACCTGAAATCTATGTAATTTTAAACTAATGTCACCCCAATAAATTCAATTAAACAATAAAATAAACAAATAAAATAAGGGCATTATATGAAAGTGCAGAAAAAGGGCCAAGTTATGATTTTAAAAAAACCCCACCATACATAATAGCTTAAAAACTTAGAGTTTAATAGCAAAAATCAGCAAGTTGGGGGTTTGTGATCACTGCAAAAAAAAATCAACATCCAAAGAATTGAATGAAAATCAGCCAGAGCTACTAGTCCCTAAATGGGGAATCATTGTTTCCACAGCTCTTGCAGGGGACACCCAGCTACTTCTAAAATAGAAACCCATTTCCTCATGGGAAGATGTTGCATTACTGAAAAAAATTGTGTGTTTTTTTCCACTTGCAAAACAAAAATTTACCCCTTATAATTTACATTTTCTGCCATTAATTCTATAACTCTTCTTTCTTTTTACCACCCAGGCTTTCAAATGAGTTTACTTTCTCCTCAGTAAATATCCTGAGTTACTCAAGGCAGGGGCTTTCCAACTTGTTTTTATTCAGACTCAGAGTAAAAAAATAATATTTTATATCACAACCCATCACACACACACACACACACACACACACAACTTAACTAAATGTTTTAAGAAATAATATTCTCTGTCAATACATGCATATTTTTCTGATATTTTCAAGTATTATTATTTTTTTAAATTTATTTTTCTTGTTGACAGTATTATAGATGTCCCTCATTTCCTCCCCATTGCCCCCCC
>NW_005871180.1:3251807-3292092 GCF_000147115.1 Myotis lucifugus
ATCAAGTAATGAATTAAAACTTCCCACAAATGCTCTTTTTTGGCACAAAATTTGACATTTTTAAGCGTAAAAATATTTATGGTGTTAACACCTTCAGCAAATTTGACATATGAAGTTTTGAAGCTTGTTGTCAATACAACAAAGTAGCATACATATCAAATCGCATATGTATGAACATTTGTGTAATTCCATCAATTAAAAAGAAAATCCGCACTATTAACTGGTACATCTAGTATATAGGTAGTATTCCATTGTGTAAATGTAACACGGCTTTTTTATCCATTCATTTACTGATGGACCTCGGTCTGTTTCCAGATCTTAGCTATTATAAATAATGCTGCTATGAACGTAGGGCTGCATATATTCTTTCTGATTGGAGTTTCAGTATTCTTAGGATATATTTCCAGAAGTGGGAATGCTGGGTCAAATGACAATTCAATTTTTAATTTTTTGAGGACACTCCATGCTGTTTTCCACAGTAGCTGTACTAGTCTGCATCCCCACCAGCAGGATACTAGGGGTTCCTTCCCCCCATATTGTGGCCACAATATATAAACTAGACATCAGTAGCAGAAGAAAAAACTGGAAACTTTACAGAAATGTGGAAATAAAATAATACATCCTTGACTAATAAAAGGGGGAATTAAAAAAATTTCATGAGACAAACAAAACTAAAAATATATCAAATCTATGGGATGCAGCAAAAGCTGTTCTGAAAGGGAAGTTCATAGCAGTAAGCACACACATTTAAGAAGAAAGGTCTCAAAAAGCCTAACTTTATATCTAAGGGAGGGAAGTAGAAGAGAAAAACAAACCAAGGCCAAAGTTAGCAGAAGGAAAGCAATAACAAAGATTAGTGTAGCAATAAATGAAATAGAAAAATAGTAAAACAATAGAAAAGAATCAACAAAACTAATAGTGGCATTTTTGAAATGATAGAAAATTTGACAAACCCTTAGCTAGACTACCTAAGAAAAATGAGAGAAGACTCAAATAAATAAAATAAGAAACTAAAAGTCAGCTATTGATGAATGGATACTAAAATGTGCTACATACATATCATGAAATACTATTCGATCTTAGAAAAAAGAAAATATTGGAATAAGCAATATTTCCAACTTTTCCTGTATATCTCTCCTTATGCCATTTAAAAATAAAATATGCTCGTATTTATCTCTAGCACTTCAGTATGAATTAAAAGAGACTATAAAAATCCTCAAAGAAGGGGAAGATTTCTAAGAGAATGTGTGATAGGCAGTAAGAACAACATGAGCAGAGCAAGGATGATGGGCCAAGTGCAGAAGGTCACTAAGACAGAAAGCCTGGGGTACTTAGTATGGAGCAAAATTGGGAAAACAAGGGCCTTGACCCCAGGGTAACCTCTCCTCCCCTAGCCTATGGCTGGTCATTCGAGTTGGAGCCCCTGACTTTTCCTCCCTAAAGATAACATCTAGACCGCAGTTGTATTTCAGGTCCAGCCCCAGAAAAGCAGCAAAACCAGACCAGTGATGCCATGGCTGCCTCAGGATCAGCTGCATTGACTAATGAGCCGTGCCCCCCTCCTCATGCCCCCCCCCTCGTGCTGACCAATCAGCGAAGACCATGACCTTGAAAGAGCACACCTGGAAAGCTGATGAATATTCTATTGAGATCCTCCCCTGAGACCTCCCCTAGGATCGCGCCTACCAGAGAGAAATGAAACCCCTCAGGAGGAAGAACCCAGTATTCTCTCCCTCTGGGGAGCATGCCCACCCCATTCCCTTCCCCTTTTCCTTCCCCCACTGGCGTGCATCTCCTAAAGTCTAAGGGTCCCTAGGAGATTTGCAACCAGGGACCAATGTACAGTGGCAGCTCCTCACTGGCTAACCCCCTGAACCTGTCTTCAAGGCCCCCTTTTCTCTGACTTCCCAGTGAGCCAACACAGCCCAGACTAGGCTCTCCTGTGCATCTTTATGCCCTTCCTTGTTTCACTGTCCTGAGTGTGTTTTTGCTGCAGCCAATAAATTCTTTTTTTTGAAAATATTTTTTCTTTATTAAGTAGCTATTACATATGTGACCTTATCCCCCCATTGCCCATCTTGCTACTGATTTAAGTAGCCAGCACAGATGATCCTTAAGACTAGTTTAGTTAGAGTTAGTGTTGATATGCATGCATACAAGTCCTTTGGTTGATCTCTCCCCCTTACCCCCACCCTCCCATACCTTCCCTCTGAGGTTTGAAATTCTGATCGATACTTCTCTGTCTCTGGATTTGTTTTTGTTCATCAGTTTATGTTGTTCATTATATTCCACAAATGAGTGAGATTATGTGATATTTATCTTTCTCTGACTGGCTTATTTCTCTTAGCATAGTGCTCTCCAGGTCCATCCATGCTGTTGCAAATGGTAAGAATTCCTTCTTTTTTATCGCAGCATAGTATTCCATTGTGTAGATGTACCACAGTTTTTTAATACACTCATCTGCTGATGGGCACTTAGGCTATTTCCAAATCTTAGCTATGGTGAATTGTGCTGCTATGAACATAGGGGTATATACTATATCTTTTTTGATTGGTGTTTCTAGTTTCTTGGGATATATTCCTAGACATATGAAAACATGCTCAAAGTCACTAATCATCTGAGAGATGCAAATCAAAACGACAATCAGGTACCATCTCACACCTGTCAGAATGGCGATCATCAACAAATCAACAAATGACAAGTGCTGGTGAGGATGTGGAGAAAAAGGAATTCTCGTGCACTGCTGGTGGGAATGCAGACTGGTGCAACCACTATGGAAGACAGTATGGAGTTTCCTCAAAAAACTGAAAATGGAACTCCCATTTGACCCAGTAATCCCACTTCTAGGAATACAGCCAATAAATTCTTGCTTCCTTTGCTGCATTTTGTCTCTTGACTGAAATCTTTCCCTCAGGAAGACAAGAACCGAGGTCTCATATCACTGGTAACAAATAGAAGATAAAGGGGAGGGCGATTTGCGTACAGATGGGAAATAGAAAATAACTTTACCAGATTCATGACTTTTCCCATGGCCAACTTTTAGGTTTCTGTGGCTTTCACCAAAGTTAACTCTAAGCAAAAACCTCCCAAAGCAAGGACATTTTTCCTCTTACTATTTACTTTAGCTATGATAAATACCTTTTAAGTGAGTCCAAGGACTTGGAAATCTAAAAGAGATCGCAGAATTTAGTGACCTGTTTACTGACCCTGAATCAAGTAGTTGAAGGTAATGCCCAGGATAACTAGGAGAGCCTGAATGCTTCACCGAGGTAACTCTATTTCCAAAGCCTTCTGTGTTCATATACACACACGCGTGAAATCCACATTCTTTTTTTTTGTTCCCCACCCAAGGATATGTTTTTTTAATTGATTTTTAGAGAGAGACGAAGGAATGTCTCTATAATTTAATACAGTGGGGCCTTGACTTACGAGTGTCCCGACTAACGAGTTTTTCGAGATACGTGCCGTCTCTCGGCCGATTTTTTGCTTTGAGTTGCGAGCTAAAATTCGGGTTACGAGCCAGCTTCAGATATCCCACCGCTAGTTGGCGCAGCGAACGTCACAGTCGAACGTCACAACATCAGCCCAGCATCACGTGTCATTGTAATGGTGAAAATTGATTTGACATACGAGTAATTTGAGTTACGAGCTCCGTCACGGAATGAATTAAACTCGTAAGTCAAGGCCCCACTGCACTTGATTTTAAAATAACCAAACAAATCAGTAGAAACCAAAAAAAAATCAATGAATCTAAGGCACCCATTTCATAAAATTCTCATGATTTTAAAATGAGCAAACCACGAATATTCTGAAAGAACCACATGCCACATGTGGCAACAATACAACTGTGTGGTTGACAAGAGGTGGCTCTAGGTTTACTTTGCCAGCTGCTGGGCGTGTGAAATCTAAACGTGTCCATGTCACTGAGAGGAAATGTGCCGTGTGATTTCAGAATAGCCTTCTCTCCTAATTAAATCCTTACAATCCAAATGAATTTATCCTAGAATACGATCATGATGCCATTCTGTTGACATTGAGAGTCTAGCCATTTTCTCATTTGATCCTTGCAGTAACTCTGAGGTGGCTTAATAAGTCTGTCAGGACTTAATGCATTTTCTAACTCCAAGTTCAGTCCCCTTTATTTGGTCTTTGTCTTAATTCTTACATTCTCTGTCACCTGCACACCACAGGCTTTATGGTCTTGGCTTTATATCCTTGAAGATTTCCGTTTACTTGAGCATAATACATAAAGGCAATGTGAAGTTCATATTACAGAGAGCTAGGGCTCTGGAACTGGATGCCCGTGTTTCTTCAACTGCAAAGTGGAGTAATAAATAGGACTCAATTTAGAGAACTATGGGGAGGATTAAATAGTCAATCAATGAAAAGTGCTTAAGATAGTGTCTGGCAGATAATAGATACCAGAAATGGTACCCATTACTCTAAGACATTGAAATACAGTTTATTGATTTCTTTTTTAAGAGAAAGTGGGAGAAGGAAGGAGAAATAGCAATAAGAGAGAACCATTGATCAGCTGATTCTGCACTCCCCCTGCTGAGGATCGAGCTCAACACCTGGGCATGTGCCCTGATTAGGAATCAAAAAATTGGTTTGGTTTTGTCTCTAGATGCATGAGATGACGCTCAACCAACCGAGCCACACTGGCCAGGGCCATCGAAATACTGTTTAACAGACACTTCCTGAGCACCATCCAGTGGCCAGGCCACGCCCTGGGAGGAGCACACCTGCTCCCCATAGCTCCTTTCCTGCTGGAACTTACAGCCAATGGTGACAAGGAAAAGACAACTGTCCTATCATATATTATATTCAAGCAGAGATAGAATTATGCAAAAAAGAGAGACACCTCAGAGGTTTTTTCCCCTGTATTTATTTTTAAACAGATTAACTGAGGTATAGTAGACATATAATAAACTGCATTTATTTTAAAAAGTGCACAATTTGATGCATTTGGGGTTATGTCTATAGCTATGAAACCGCCATCACAATCAAGATAATGAACATACCCCAAATCCCTCAACGTTCTCTCACCCCCCCATCTCATACCTCCTCGTAAATAATCATTATATGTTTTCTGTCACTACGTATTGGTTTTAATTTTCAGAATTTCATTCAACATAACTATTTTGAGATTCATCCGTGTTGTTGTGAATCACCAGGTCATTCCACACATGGACATGTCACAACTTGTTTATTCGTTCACCTGCTGATGGAAAT
Source organism: Myotis lucifugus (assembly GCF_000147115.1). Lineage (NCBI taxonomy): Eukaryota > Metazoa > Chordata > Mammalia > Chiroptera > Vespertilionidae > Myotis > Myotis lucifugus. The sequence continues at coordinate 3,257,043 of NW_005871180.1, forward strand.
TTGGGTTGTTGCCAGTTTGGGCTGTTATAAATAAAGTTTCTATTTTTTTCAATAAAATATTTACAGTGTACAATTTAATGAGTCTTGACAGACGTATCCAGCTGCGGAACCCCTGCCACGATCAAGATACAAACATTCCCATCACCCTGGAAAGTTTCCTCCTGACCCTGAAGTGCGCCTCTCCTTCACCCCCACCCCCAGGCAACCATTGGTCTGTTTTCTGTCACAATAGATTCATTTGAATTTTTAAAAGATTTACATAAATGGAACTATACAGTGCTTATTCTTTTGTGCTTATCTTCCTTTACTCAGTATAATGATTTTAAAATTCACCCATGCTGTTGTGTGTATCAGTATTTCACTCCATTTTGTTGCCGAGTGGTGTTCCCCTGAATGTAATGCCATAATTGTTTATTTACTTGATGGATTTGGGGTTGCTTCTGGTTTGGGGCTGTGGTGGAAACTGCTAAGGACAATCTCCTACAATGCTTTGCGAGGACGAACATTTTATGAATTCTGTGTAGAACAGCCCCTGCACAGAAGCTACTTGGTTACTGCTGAGTGTAGTTTCTTCTGAATAGTGTTGCCAACGGTGTAAATGCTGTGACTTTGTAACTAGCTTATTCCCCCTTTGGTTTTTGTCCCTAGGATGCTTGCAAGGTCAGTTCTAGCAATCATCCAAGTGGCTGCTGTATGTATATTTTTTGTGTTAATGTTATCCCTGACTATCTTACCCTCTATTATTGTTTGTACCCTCACCCCTAATTTTATCATCTGTTAATTTTCGGTCTGTTTTTATAAGGTACATCAAATCCATATTTCAAAAAAGGTAAAACGCCGATAAAACATAATTTGAAACACACCAGAAAACTTCCCTCTGCTCTCAAATATTGTTCCTTTCTCCCTGTCAGAAATACCTGAAATCCTTCCATCGGAGATTTATTCCTTTGGATTAAGACAGTGGTTCTCAACCTTCCTAATGCCGAGACCCTTTAATACAGTTCCTCATGTTGTAGTGACCCCCAACCATAAAATTATTTTCATTGCTACTTCATAACTGTAATTTTGTTACTGTTATGAATTATAATGTAAGTATCTGATATGCAGGATGTATTTTCATTGTTACAAATTGAACATAATTAAAGCATGGTGATTAATCACAAAAACAATATGTAATTATATATGTGTTTTCTGATGGTCTTAGGCGACCCCTGTGAAAGGGTCATTCAACCCCTAAAGGGGTCGCGACCCACAGGTTGAGAACTGCTGGATTAAGAAGTATTTCCTATGAAGGTGATATCCTTAGAAAGAGAAGACACCACGCTCTCAGGTCCCGGAAGTGTGAATTCATTGATGTGAACCTTTCCCAGTGGAGATCTGAAGTGGGGTGGATGGGAGTGGAGGTGATACAGTGTGATGGAGCCACAACATGATGAAAAGTGAAAATATGCTAGAATAGAATTGAAAGGCAGAATCAGGAAAGGAAGCCACTATTTTTTTTTATTCCACTCATCTTCTTGCTGAGAAGAAAGAATTTTAGTTTTATTTACTTATTGTTTTGCTTTTTTGGGGGACTCTTTACAAGGTAAGAATTAAGGTAAATAATAGTGGCAAGTATGATTTCTTTGTTGAACTACCTGGAAAGCTTTGACTGAAGAATAGAAACGGAATAAATAGGAATATAGGGGTCCCAATTTAAAGTCACCTACTTCAGAACAGAAGTCATTTACTTCTATTTCATTGCCTGCAGTACGAAAGCTGACATGTATTAGCTGAAGCCAGGACAGGCAAAATATAGGCTGCAGTGAGGAGAAAATCCCATTTATGTACTAAGAAAAAGTAGGTGCCAGATACAATGGGCAATCGTGAATACACACAGCAAAATCAATAAACTCGAGGAGCCAATATAGTGCCTGAAAGCAATTTGAAAAAGAGAGAGGGAGAGAGGGGAGGTAGAAAGAGGGAGAAATCCCCCCACCCCCCCACCCCCCCACCCCCCCCACACAAATCAACTAAACAAAACCATTGTAATGTGAGTAAAAATCATCATCAGAAAAAGTACTGAATGCTGGGAAGAGCATTTCAGACAGAAAAAAAAAGGCAAGGAAGCAGCTGAATTGTAGATTTAGGACACTCCTTGCTGATGAAAATCTTGTTGATGGGAAAAAAAGTCCTTAGGATATCCAGTTCTTACAAACATGTTAGCCCTTATAGATGCAAGTCTAATATTCTTTAGCATCATATATTTAAGTCAAAAATGACTATATAGACTTGTATTTGAGTGAAAGTTCATTTTGTAGCCACCAAGAGAAAAGTCATTCTCCATCATAGACAACAGGATAGAGAGGGAAAACATGACCCATGAGCGAGGCAGCGGCTTATTGATAAGTTTTCTGCATGGAGTGAAGTTTCTTTATCCCAGTACTGAATCCTGATCTCAATGGGGAAGGTGGCACTTCTTTTAGAGCCAAGCTGTAAACATTCCAGGTACGGAAATTCAACCACAAACATAAAAAATGAGTGCAGGCAGATGTACATTACGGCATTTTCTACGGAAGGGGGCTGCTGGGTTGTTTAATTGTACCACCCCACAGTGGGGGAGCCTGAAACGATTGCAATAAAGTGCTTCATGAATATTTATTGAAGTGGTAAATAAGAATGGCTAGATGGGTCTCTATATCTCAAGGTAGCAATTGCCTAGGAGAAGGAAAATTATGTTGGAAACTATAAAGTTCTTATTGCCACATGCGTCAGAGAATGATATTCCTCACAAATAGCACAGCCATACTGAATTGTAGTTACTCCACCCCAAATCACAATTATATTTTATGCTCCTTCCATTCTCATTGGGTTGCTGCCATTTACTCTCATGGCCTGTGGAGTCCCCAGTTTTCTTCCCTAAGTCTGGCCAGTAGAGATGTATCATCCCACACAAGCTGAGCTTGGGAAAGCGTGGCTCAGGACTCCAATGTGTCTAGGATCCATTTGGCAGAAAATGAGTTGAGGCCTTTCCATCTGCACTTGAATGTGTTTCTTCTTACCGCTGGTTTCCCTCCTGCCCCTACAAGCTCTCTTCTCTTCTCTTCCCCACGACCTCGATGCTCCATTCGGTCCACACACCCTTCTTGTTCCCACTGAAAACCTGATTTCATCACTTGTCAATGGGGTACTGAAGTGTTAGTGGATATACCTAATTAATGGTATAATAGTATAATTTTATAATATTTATATTAGCAATACATAATGCATTATATAATAACATAATATATAATTTTTATAATATAGTTTATAAAATATATCATCATAAAATATAATTACTTAATATTAAAATCCCAGATAAAGGTGTTACCTTTAACCAATCATTCTTATTGTTTTGATACAAAAGAGTCCATGTATTTTATATGTTGCGTTAGGCCACTTGGGATCTATTCTTCGTAGCAGCACTACTAACACAGTCCCATTATATCAACATTTATAAGTTGCAATAATTTCTTATATATTTGTGGATTCTACTAATCTATTTTTTGAATTACAAGAGAGTCACTTTTAAATCTCTTTATCTTAGACTTTCCATTTTGCCCTATTTGCCCAGGAGGACATCGAAAATCAGCAAAATTCTCCCGCTGATAAAAGCCTGAGGTTTAATCTTGGGAACTGATTTCTCCTGACTTTTCCAGATCAAAGCTAAGATTAGCGACTCTTCTAAATCTAATCCATAGGTTGACCCTTTCTGATTGCATTCCTTTTCAATTCATTTAAAATTTATGTTTAAAGCTCAAGGATGACAATATTTTAGTATTGCAAAAGGAAAGAGGTAAAAAGAAAGAGAGGATGATCTTGTTTTGTGTTGCAGTTAGTTCAGAATCTGTGGTAATTGCTGCACTCACTCATCCAGGCCTTAAATATAAATATGATTTAAATTTAAGTAATTAGAATTTTGATTTCACACTACTCCATTTTTGTGATTTTTTTTGAAATCACAATGTTTTCCCAGCCACATCTCTGCCTAATAATGTGAAAATCAAGGTTTGGGGGGTCATGTTCTTTTCTCTAAATCTTTTGTTAAATTTATTTTTATTGTTGAAAATATTACAGATGCCCTCTTTTCCCCTCCATTGACTCCTTCTTGTTTGCACCTGCCTGCCCCCTCCCCTTAGGACCACACTATTGTCTGTGTCCATAGGTTATGCATATCTATATATCTATATCTATATCTATATCTATAGATATGGCTAAGTGTCTGTCCATCCAACCAGTAGCTATGACATGCACTGATCACCAGGGGGCAGATGCTCAATTCAGGAGCTGCCATGATGTGCACTGGCCATTTAAAAATAAACAGCACCAAGGACCTGGTGCTGACAAACCAACACTCAGCTTTCCCCTAGTGCAGTGGTCAGCAAACTGTGGCTCGTGAGCCACATGTGGCTCTTTGGCCCCTTGAGTGTGGCTCTTCCACAAAATACCAACTTCAGCGCATAGGCCATGAAGTTTCAATAGTACTGTATGTGCGCGCCCACACGTGTATTTTGTGGAAGAGCCACACTCAAGGGGCCAAAGAGCCGCATGTGGCTCGAGAGCCGCAGTTTGCCCACTACTGCCCTAGTGGGACACAGGCCCCGCCACCATCCCAGAGCGACAGCCCACCAAATCACAGCCAACGCTGCCAAGACCCCATGGCACAAAATGCAGCCCACAGCCCAGCCCAGCTGGGATACGGTGGCTGTGGGCGCCAGGTAATGACATCACTTGTAGCAACGCCCAACTTCCTCTCCCTAGTGACAGCATCCTTGGAGTTTCTTCAGCCCAGGAGCCCAGCTTGCTTTACAGCCAGGTGCAAATATTTTACAGTTTAACCAAATGTTTGTGAAGCATCTTCCTGTGCCTCATCTCATTTGATCCTCACAGAAGTCCTGGAATAGGTAGATAGGAGACTCGGTAGAATCCTATTTTCTTTTCATTAGCAAGACGCGAATAGAAATATTAAAATATTTCTTCTAATTTATTTCCTTTCAATGTGCATGAATCTGTGCACTAGGATACTAGTATGCATATAAATTCTTTGGTTAATCTCTTCTCACCCACCCTTACCTTCCCTCTGAAATTCATCAGTCTGTTCCATGCTTCTGGGACTCTGAATCTATTTTGTTCATCAGTTTATTTTGTTCCTTAGATTCCACATACAAGTGAGATCATGTGATACTTGTCTTTCTCTGACTGGCTTGTTTTGCTTAGCGTGATATTCTCCAGACCCATCCATGCTGTCTCAAAGGGTAAGAGATCCTTTATCTTTACAGCTGCATAGTATTGCATGGTGTATATGTACCACAGCCTTTTTATCCACTCATCTGCTGATGGGCACTTGGGCTGTTTGCAGATTTAGCTATTGTGAATTGCACTGCTATGAAAATAAAGGTGCATATATTCTTTCTGATTGGTGTTTTGGGTTTCTTAGGATATATTCCTAGAAGTGGGATCACTGGGTCAAATGGCAGTTCAATATTTAATTTTTTGAGGAAACTCCATACTGTCTTCCATAATGGCTGCATCAGTCTATGTTCTCACCAGCAGTGTACTAGGGTTGCTCTTTCTCCATATCCTTGCCAGCACTTGTCCTTTGTTGATTTGCTGATGGTAGCCATTCTGACAGGTGATACCTCGTTTTCATTTTAATTTTCATCTCTCAATGATTAGTGACTTTGAGCATTTTTTGATATGTCTCTTGGCCATCTGTATGTCCACTGTTGAGAAGTGTCTATTTAGGTCCTTTGCCCATTTTTATATTGGATTGTTTGTCTTTCTTTTATTAAGTTGTATGAGTTTCTAATATATTTTGGCTATTAACCCCTTATCAGATGTATCATTGACACATATGTTCTCCCATGCAGTGGGCTTCCTTTTTTTTATTTTGTTGATGGTTTCTTTTTCTGTGCAGAAGCTTTTTAGTTTGATGTAGTCCCATTTGTTTATTTTCTCCTTTGTTTCCCTTGCCCTGGGAGATGTCCTTAAATCTTTTATTATATTAATCTCATCAGGTAATATCACTTATAAGCTCATTTCTGCTCTTCAATTGTTTCCCCAAGTGTGGCTTCTCTAGCACCTTTCCCCCACTTCACAAAAGCTCTTTGATTTGAGATTTGTACATCAAATAACTTAGCTTTGAAATTTCCAGGCTGCAGAATGGGTTCCTCACAAGTCACAGCTGGAGCTTGTTTCCACAACATCTTGACCAGACATGGTTGGTAAACACTGTTTACATCGCCTAGTCTATGTCACTGTGTTTATTTGTCTGGGGTATAAGTCAGGCTGCACCACAGAAATCTAAACAATTTATGTCACTTTGCATTTCACATGCATTAGATTTCCCAACCTTGAAAGGCAGAATTTGTTGCAGTATGGTTTTCCTTTGTGTCACTGCTCTTTGTTTTATGAAGATAGTGTTGACTCAGTATTTGTATTCACCTTCAGGATTTTCAAGGGAGGTTGAAAAACAATGCTTGCTGGTTTTTATACATGCTCTCTTGCACTTCTGTTCATTATCCAACTGGCATCTGACAAGATAGGTGGCACTTTGAGTTTCTGTGACATGATGGAATTTTGACCTAGGCACACAGCTACTAGTATATCGCTGGAGACCTGAGCTAACACTTCATGTTCACAAGATATTGACATTTCAATGTACCCATAGCGTATTATTTATTTATTTTTTTCCAAATTTATACTACAACTGTTGCACTGTGTCCTGGTTGAAGGCACACTATACACTATCTACTTATTTACTTTCACAAGACATTGAGTGGAGATTATAAGAAGGAAAAAGTTTGACATAAAATGTAAAAACTTGGTTCAGTGGTAAATTCTGGAAAAACTGGCGGACACACACCTTCCTGCTTCGGTTTCTGCTTTCCATCAGTTTGAGAAGGAGCCTGTAGGCCTGTACTTGTTGCAGAGATAACCGAGGGGGAAGGGAGTGGAGGCTGGAGGAAACATTGATAACATTCAGTTCCTTCAGTGGCCTCGTGACAGTTTCTACTGATGTGAACTCAGAGAACTATCAGAGCACACTCATGTTCAAAGATAAATACCCAAATTTACCTCAAAGCTAAATGCAAAATTTAAAATGTGTGCTTTTGTTGTTATTAACAATGGCATCACTGCTTCCTTTCAACACACTGAAATTTGGAAATTGAAAGAATGTCTCTGCTCATCAATTTTTTATCTTAATCAGGATTGCCAGATTTTGCAAACAAAGAGGTGGGACCAGTTAAATTTGAATTTCAGATACACAATGAATAGTTTTTGAGTACAGCAGCCCCCCCTTATCTGCAGGGGATACATTCCAAGACCCCGAGTGGATGCTTGAAACAGCGGATAGCACAGAACCCTATATGTATTATTTTTTTTCTATCCATACATACCTATGACAAAGTTTAATTTATAAATTAGGCAGAGTTAGACATTAACCACATAACTAATAATTAAATAGGACAATTGTAATAATATACAGTAATAAAAGTTGGGTGAATGTGGTAACTGAGAGGACTACTAAGTGACTAACGGGTGGGGAGCGTGTATAGTGTGAAGACTCTGGACAAAGGGATGACTCACCTCCCAGCCAAGAGGGAACAGAATGGCTGGAGATTTCATCACGTTACTCAGAACAGCACACACTTTAAAACTTATGAATTGTTTATTTCTGGAATTGTTAATTTAATATTTTTAAATGGACCACTGTTGACCATGGAAAGTGAAACTACAGGTGAGAGGAAACTGTTGTGTGAGTATGTCCCATGCAATATTTGGAAAAATATTACATGGGGTATACTTTATATTAAAACACTAGAGGCCTGGTGCACAAATTCATGCACCAGTGAGGTCCTTTGGCCTGGCCTGTGGGATTGGGCCGAACCAGGTTCTCCAAAATCCCCCAAGGGGTCCCGGATTACAAGAAGGCACAAGCCAGGCCGAGGGACCCCACTGGTGCACGATCAGGGCCAGGGAGGGACAAGGGAGGTTGACCAGCAAGAGGTGGACTGTGGGAGGTGGAAGGGCTCCAGTGCATGTCTGGCCCGTCTCGTTCAGTCCCAATCAGCAGGACCTCAGCAGCAAGCTAACCTACTGGTTGGAGCGTCTGCCCCTGGTAGTCAGTGCACATCATAGTGACTGGTCAACCGGTTGACTGTCTGCCCCCTGGTGGTCAATGCACCATAGAGAGTGGTTGAGTAACCTTAGCATATCATTAGCATATTATGCTTTGATTGGTTGAATGGACTACCGTACGACCAGCCACTTAGCATATTAGGCTTTTATTATATAGGATTATTCCCTCTATATCTGAAATTCAAATGTAAATGTACTTTTTCTGGTAACCTTAATCTTAGTATAAGGAAGTAATACAATTAAGCCATGCTCCATTTCCCCTTCCCGTCACTCTCTGATCCTGGACTTTGGAATGGAGAATGGACTCCTGGGCATCCAGCTGAGAATCCCACAAATCCAGTGATATTAATACCTGCTGATAGATGTACAGGCCTTTAAAAAAGATATGTTAAAAGGGAAATCTGACTTTTTAACTACATGAAATCACATCTATAATCCTCTCCCAATGAACCCTCATTCAAGTCATTAGCTTATGATATTTTGCAGCTGGTTGGCCGGCTGTTGTTAATGAGATTCAGGTGGGGATTGAAGGGCATTTATAATTTTATTCAGAGAGCTTTTGCAAATCCAGATAGTTAAATATGCAGTGGCAGGTGATGCGAAGAACCAACAAAAAGAGTTGAAAACGGACAGAATCTCATCATTTAGGCAAATGTAAAATGCAACATATAGTCTGTGGTATAAAATTCTGGAAGGTAGTGCCTGCCATTTGCTGTTCCCCAGGTGAGGTATTTTATCCTCAGTGTGCGGATGTGTGAGATTTATGTTACCTCACACCATCTTAGTAAATGGGCCATCAGGGCCACTCAGAGGTATACATTTGTCCACCAAAATGGTCACATCACTAAATTATCCTCCTGATCCACATGTTCTGCCCATTTTTGGAGTCCTAAGTTATGAGAACACAGCCATTACTTTTGAAGTTTCAATTGTTAAGTGTCTAGACGCAAAGCACTCAGGGCTGTATCTTCTACCAAAATGCTTCAGAATTACTCCCCAAACCTCCCTTAGCTCTGGATCTTCTTATATCAGAGGTCTGGGATGTTATTGTGTTTCGTGCTTGAAGGCTAATGACCACATCTCCTGGCAGGCCCACTCCGGACCAATGGTCAAGTGAAACCACCATTGTGGTGACACCTCTGGAACTGGGTTCAACTTCGAACATCTGTGTAATGACGCATTCTTTTTGAAAAGTTGCTCATTTGAAGTCTTTCCCAAAAGCAATAAAAATGTCTTTCAATTTCAATCTCAACTCAGAGTAAAACAATTTTTGTTTTTCCCTTTCAAAACCAAGCTTAATCTTTCTGAAAAGCGTGAGGAGGTTCAAGAATAATTCCAGTGGAGTTTCAGTTTTTCCACACAGCACATCTGAGGCAGGGTGAATATCTTGGTGCAGACTTTCAAATGAGGTCTTGGCCAGGATGCTTTGATCTCTACCTGCACTTGAGAAGGATAAGTGAGTAATTCTGTTTCCATGGTCATTTCTTTTTGGGTTACCCCTGGAATGTGACCAGCACTTTAAGGAGATGTGTGTAAGAGGTTAAAATCTTGTTCTTTACACACCTTGTGAAACTATAAAGTCCGCAGTAACTCCCCATCAGGTACCAAATAATGTTCCAGCTGGCTAGCCTGACTTTTAAGACTTCTGAAGATGTCCAGTTGGTCCATAATGACAACCCTACACTGTGGGGAGCTGCCCTGTACGTCGCAGGATGTGTAGCATGCATGCTCTTCCTGTCACTCTGACACCCAGGTATTTCCAAATGGTTCCCAGGGTTGGCAGTTTTTCTAGTCAGAATCACCTTTCTGGCTTCAATTTACCTCTCCCAGTTATACTTCCATAATTCCACTGAGTGTGTACTGGTATTTAGCCTCAGACAAGGTATTTGCTCTTTGCTGCTGTGAGTGTTAAATAAATGAATAAAGCAGCTTGTACACCCCCTGCACCTTGTAGAGGCTTTGTAAGTACAGGGTCTCCTCTGCACTTGCACCTGGCTTGTACATAACTTTGCTCTTACCTTCATTTCTACCAGCTGGGAACAATGCGCTTTTCTGACCTCTGCATGTCGAAATCCACCCTCTCTCAGGTATAACAAATGATATATGAAATCTCTCTAGCCCCATTCATTTCTAAGTTATTTCACTATTCAGGGTCTCTGTTAGGCCCCCAAGAACTTAGCTAGGGAAACACATGAAATAGTGTTGACTGTATGGTTTGGCAAGTGCCAGGAGAAAGAGAGGGCAGGCCTCAGGGTAGCATAGAGGGATTCTTCATACAGCATTCTCTACAGGAGTGCTGCTATGGGTTGAATTTTGAAGGCCAAGGGTTGATTAGATGAAAGAAATGGGAAGCATATTCCAGCTAAAGGGAAAAGTTATGTGCAAAAGCATGGTGCTAGTAGTTCATTTTGGTGGAAGTAAACAGGACATACAGAGAAGTGTCAGGAATGAGACAGGAAATGTAGCCAGGAGCCAAATCAGAAAGGGTTTTGTGTGATGAGCTATGGAGTTAGAACTTTATTCTGCAAGTTAGAGCTGAAATATTTTATTTTACTTGTTATCTTTCTCTACCTTACATTATAATTATATATGTATATCTATGTTTTCCAAACTAGACCATTTCTTCCTCATGGACAGAGCCTTTGTTTGATTCATCTTCATGTTCAATATAGAGTTTATAAAAATATTTTGCAGATAGCAGATTTTCTAAGATTGTTTTAGATTAAGGAATGAATAAAATAATAAACATTTAGAATTGTTTTCTCATCTAAATAATGTTTATTTATTGTGTCATTTCAATAGACTGACCTGGGAATTTTGGATTTACCTTTAAGTATATTTAGTAAGTAACGTGTGTATGTGTGTGTGTGTGCGTGTGTGTGTGTAAGCAGTTGGATTCGTTTTTTGGGCACTTATGGTCCGTTGTGATAGAATCATCTGTTCTTTGTTCTATTATTCATTTTCATGTTCACAACAGGATGTGTTGAAGAACCAGTTTTCACTTGAACCATGATAACAACTAAAAAATAAAAACAGAGTAATTAAAAATTAGAGACTAAAACCCATATAGCTCCCCCTTTGTTCTTCTTTGAAAAAAATCAGAACCCCAGGTAGTCCTGTCACTCTGTCCTGAAGGCCAGAGACTCCAGCCAAACGGCTTCAAGAGAGGAAGGGAGGCGAAGAAACGTGGCTCCTTTCCAGAAAAAGTCTTGGTCTTCCTTCTCCAAGCTGTCAGCATTCACACCCAAGCTTATCTCAGTTGACAGAAAATTGGAGGAGAAATATTTTCAAATGTTTTGGGGCCCTAAGGCCAGAAAGCAGATGGACTGCTCCATTCCAAAAGAGCTGAAACTTGGAGTCATGAATTCTCTTTGTGGAATATAAAACAGGGCATGATACTGTCATCTGTCTATTTATCCTCACTCGTTATCTGCTACACTTATTTTCCGCTTCTTTACTATAAAGGAGGAAGTGACTAGGAAGCCACGGAGTTCTGGTTCAGGAGAAAGGTAGCTAAGTGCTCAACTAGGCATTGCGTATGCCCCAGAGCTTATAGGAAATCCTGCTGGGAAGAACTTTTGTAACTCTGATGATAAAGATTAATTAAGCTGATTTTGTGTTTCTATTAAACCCACATTGCGAGGTGAAACTTTTAAGGAAGTGCCAAACTTTAACCAGGCCACAAGGTTGTTTAACCAGCTTCTTCATTCGCCTATTTAAATGAACAGAGAAAAAAATCAACATGCTTTCTGTTGGTTCAGTGCAAATTGGTCTGCCAGGTAAAGGATCTCCATAGATTTGTGATGAAGAGGATGCTCTCTTCTTTGGTATAATTTCCCATTGCTTTGTAGTCTGTTATGTGGATGGAGATATGTGAGAGCAAGAGAAAGAGAGAAACCACCAAATGTAATACATGTGTTATTTAATGCCACTTAGGCTCTTTAAAATGAAGGAACTGACTTTTTAATGCAGAAGTGTAGAAAAAATTGATAAGAGTTTGTCTAAGTCCTGCTCCAAATTCATCTCATTACAAGAAATCAATGTACTATATGATCCTGAAACATAGATGGTCTCCTGTTAATGTTATGGCCATTACATGTCAGTATTACTTTAAGGCAGAGTTTCTCTGTTTTGGCAGTATGGCAATAGTGGGCTGTATGATTTTTCATTGTTGTTGTGGGGGGTTGTCCTGTGAATTATTGGATATTTAGCAGGATCCCTGGCCTCTAACACTACATGAAATTGAAATCACGCCCCCACCCCACCAGAGCCTCAGAATGTGACCCTATTCAGAGATAGGGCTTTTAAAGTGATAATTAAGGTAAGACAGGGTTATTTGGCTGAGTTCTAATTCAATGTTACTGGTGCCCTTATACCAATAAGAAGAGGTTAGGACACAAAGAACACAGCGATGAAGTGTTCATGTGGGAACATAGAGAGAAGCCTGCCATCTGCAAGCCAAGGAGAGAGTCCTCGGAAAAAACCAAACCTGCTAACACCTTGATCTTGGACGTCCAGCCTCCAGAATTGTGAGAAAATACATTTCTGTGTTTAATCCTCCACTAAATGGAATTGATGCAATTATTTTATTTTTCATTTTTTATTAAGGCATGATTTACATTCAGTGAAATCTCACCTTTTGACAAACACATATGGTTGTATAATGAACACAGTCAAAGAAGAGCTTCATTGTCCCTCAGATCCCTTTGTTCCTTTGTAGTCCATCCTCCCCCAGCCTCTGGAAAATCACCTATTTTACATTTTTCTGAGTGTCATGTATATTTAATCATATAGTATATAGTCTTTGAATCTGGCTTCTTTCAGTTAGCATTTTAAGCTTATCCATGTTTTCACAGGACTCAGCAGTGATGAAAAGGTTACTTCTGAGTGGTAGCACAGTGTGTGTATGTACCACAGTTTGTTTACCCATTCAGCAAGTGAAGGGCCTTTGAGATGGTTCTTGTTTCCACATGCTGAATAAAGTTTCTATAGATAACTGTGTGCAGGTTTTTGTGTGAACCTAAGTATTTGTTATATTATTTTAAAGTGTGAAATACAGATAGATGCATTAATAGAGAGACTAACTTTTTGACGGATCTATAATAGCTTAGTTAGGAAAATGAGAAACAGATAAACACCCACCTTGGGGAGCAGGGAGACGAAATAACCTAAGTACTTCAGCCTTTATGTTTTTAGTGGACAATTGAGCCTGCGAGCATTTATTTTGGTAAAACATTTTTGGAAGTAGACTCCTAAGTCAAAGCAAAGGGCAGTGTTTGGTCAAGTGAAGGAAGGTCTTAGCAAGATATCTTGTGTAAAGAAGGCAGCCCAAGCCCAACTGGCATGGCTCAGCTGTTGGACGTCTAACTATGAACCAGGAGGTCATGATTTGATTCCTGGTTAGAGCTTATGCCCAGGTTGCGGCCTCGATCCTCCGTGTGAGACATGCAGGAGGCAGCCCATCAGTGATTCTCTCTCCCCATTGATGTTTCTATCTCTCTCTCCCTCTCCCTTCCTCCCTGAAAAAGAAAAGAGGTTTGGTAAAATACATCTTCTTCTACCTATCCTCATCACTGCCTGATAAGGGTATGAGGTTAGCTTAAGTAATGCTCCCCATCTGTCAGTATCTCTCACTATGTAACTCAGGAGTGTTAGAAGCTGATTGGTTTTGAAGAGCTGTAAGTGTGGACCCCAAGAACACAGGTGTGAAATTAGCTAGTTGGCTAATGGTGTTATAAAAGGTGTCATGGTGGCCACGTTTCTGTCCAGTTGAACCCACTGTGAAATCTACCGGTCTTGTACAGTCATGATTCAGATGCTCAGAGCATGAAAACTCACTGAAAAGGTCCCTTACCAAGTAACAACATAGAACAAAGATTCTTTAAGATTTCCTTCCACTTTCTTCTCAGATTTCTGTGTGGCCTTTTTCAGCTTCTTTTCATAGATCAATGCCTATGTAGGCCCTTGTGAGTCATTGAAAGCAGAAGAAAACATTACCCACAGCAATACTTTGAAGACCAAAGACCGAGAAAAGGCTACTTCAGATTGATGTAGATTGAGGCTTATTATTATTTTTTTACCTCAGCTACAATCTATAGATTTGAGAAACTGTCCTGGGATCAGTCCTTTGTGGGAGCTACCCATTTACTAGGCACCAACACCATAGCTTTACTTCCCTTTTCGGCGAATGTTTTATTACTAAGAAAATGTGTTTGCTATTAATTGAGTCTTGTGTCCTTACGTTGCTTTATCAACTGGCCTGCAATTAGCTTTCTTTGCCTTACCTTCAGGCTTTTGTTTGCTCCTTCTGTTTGCCTCTAAGGAAGCTGAAATGGATGCAGGTTCTCTTGCCACGCCAGGATCCCTTTGAACATCTGTCCAGTCATCTGATCATCCATTTCCTCCTCCCACTCACAAAGTCCCACAGAGACAAAACTTGCCCAATTTTGCACATATGGTTGATGTTCACAGCTTGAATGTGTCCAATCTACTTAAGTTTGATTTTCATTTTAATGAGAGCTCATAGTTTTGCCCAGAGATGAAAGCAAGGTGTTAGAAATCCCCAGATTTCCAGATCGTCAGATCACTTACACATTAGTTCAACCACGGCTGCTCCATTTTTAGTAGAGAAGTAGGCAGTAATGAGCACAATTCAAACCTATTCACCTTAAAATTTTAGGGGTCCAAAATGTACGTTAGGTGTCTAGTTTCAAATGTTCCTTTGAACGTTTGAAATTCCATTTTAGTGGACTGTGTAGTACCAAATAGTTTCTAAAACAGTCAGAAAAGTAGTTTATGAAAGCATCAATCAGAAAGAAAGCAAATGCACTTTTAGCACGTAGCACCCCCAATTGGATAAAAGATTTAGGGCAGAATTCTTCAACTGGGATGCTGACCTATTTTGCACACTCTCTCTGGGCACTGTAATTGTGTCTGTTTTTATTTTGTTTTTTGTTTTTTTGTTTTTTTGGCTTCCCCTGGCTTGTTATGGCAATATTTGGAGGGGAATTTAACTAGCAATTGCAAAAAGATGAAAGGATTTTGACAATGATTGAAATCATACGTTTTGTATCTCCAGAGCCTATCTAGCAACATTTCTGGCCCAAGAAAGTTTTCCAGTAAATGTATTTGAAACAGAATCAACTTATGGGATGAGAACAATCATTCACAATACAGTGGACTGAAGTACAATTATGCTGTGAACCAGACATAATAATGCTCTGATATGAACTTCTCACCTTTTAATTTTTTTTCTCAGTAAAAATTTGCTGGCATCCTCAGCCAAACAGGGCTAGGGAATTCTCATATTTCATCTTATATGGTTTGTGTACTGCTGATTCCGTTTGGAGAGTCCTACTCCAGATTCTTTTATGTCATTCTGTTTCGAAACTGACTGATATACATGTGCAGAGATAGAAAAATAACTATTGTTAAGCTTTTAAAAAATTTCAGTCTGACCTTATTAAAAAAAATCCTCTAAATACATCATAAATGCAGAGTTGTATCAATTGCTTTCCAAGTGGTTCATTCTCCATCCAGCATTCTGCAAAAGCAGCCTGGCTGTTATTTATCACCCAAGCCATGGTGTTGTCCCTGATGTGCTGATATTGCAACTCTTCGGCTTGTCAGTATCTCTTGCTCAAAGGCCTCTCTGAGCAATGATGGGAACTGAATTCTTAGTTTTCTTCTTTTGCTGGGAAGAGTAACTCGAACTTTGAGATCAAGCTGAAAACGTTCTCTGTAGTATGGGAAGTCACTTTACAACCCTTCCCATGTGACACTACACCCTCCTCGCTGAGTAAGGACACTCACTGCTTTCCCTCATGCCATACCTACTCTAAGTAAGCAGCATCACATCCCCAGAAAATGGCTGTTTTCTTCTCTAAAGGTACGAGAAGCCCAACAGAGAAAATAGGATGGCGTGGGAGAGGTGGCATCTGTAGTTGATCCTCCCAACCTGACCGTATGCCTATCTATCTATCTATCTATCTATCTATCTATCTATCTATTTATAGCTAATATGCAAAGTATCCCCTCAGGAGTTTGACCAGAGACCTGGAGTTCTATTGCTTGTTATGACATGTGCTTACCACCAGGGGGCAGCACAGAATGAAGGAAGGCCCCAGCAGGCAGCAGGCAGCCCGCAGCAGCCAGGGAAGGAAAGCCCTGATTGGCCCTGATCACCAGCCAGGCCTAGGGACCCTCCCTGTGCATGAATTTCATGCACCAGGCCGCTAGTGTTTTAATAATACCAACTATAGAAAGTAAAATGTAATGCAAAGCTTCTAAGCTGATAGAGAGAAAAAGATAAAATAAAGGTTTCCTTCTCTTTTCTCCTCTCCCTTCCCTTCCCTCTTTTCCCTTCTTTCTCTCTCTCTCACCCTCCCTCTTTCTGTTTTGCAGTGGTTCTCAACCTTCTGGCCCTTTAAATGCAGTTCCTCATGTTGTGACCCAACCATAAAATTATTTTCGTTGCTACTTCATAACTGTAATGTTGCTACTGTTATGAATCATAATGTAAATATCTGATATGCAGGTTGGTCTTAGGCGACCCCTGTGAAAGGGTCATTCGACACCAAAGGGGTCGCGACCCACAGGTTGAGAATTGCTGGTATAAGGGCACACATTCCTTCTCTGTATTCCTTTTCGTGGAAGGATAGTCTGACGGGTTGGTGTACAATTTCAGTCCTAACCTAATCCTCAGGGCTCTCATTCTCTGCAGAGCAATGTTTCAAGTGTGTCTGTGCTTTCCTGTTCCGTATGTTCCCTTTCCACCCACACCACACATGCAGCTGGGAAAATCCCAACACACTTCTCCTTCTCCCTTATTCCAGGTCCCACACCCTTAGGCAGCTGTAAGAGCCCAGGCGGACGAGGAGTCGGGTGGCTCCTCACAGGGGAGCTGTGTCCAAATCCAGTGAGTCGGAAGCAAGAAACACACACCCACTTTTAATCAGAAGACCTTAAACCAACAGTTCAACATTTAGCCTCATAAGTGGGGCATCTGTGAGAGGTGCTGACAGAATTTATATGGGAAACATGAGGGAAAAGTCAGAATTCTTGTGACTGGGGAGAGAAAATCCCTTTACTGAGGAAGCAGGGCTATTCCCTGTTGTTGTGAAGCTTTTAGATCTGTTGGGTGTGGTGGGGGAATTACAAGCTTAGTGTTTTGATGGGAGGAAGGGAACACATGGAACTCAAGAGTTTAGTGTCTTCCAGTATTTTTTTTTTATAATTTATTTGATTTTGAGCAACTTCCTGTAAGATTCCATTTTCCCAGAAGTATAACTAAGGTACTTCTTATTAGAAAGATAAACGGTTTCCTTTGTTAGAGAAGTTGGAAATACTATATCATATGGCTTTTTAGACATTTTTAAATGGCGAATCTGTTTTTTTTTTTATTATTATTTTTTTTACTGGTTTTACTCCACGTTGGCCCATGGTCTTCATGGCATTGCACCGTCTCTCTCTCAGAGCCACCCTGCCTTCCCGCTCACACTGCCCTCTTCTGTGCCCGTCTTCCCTGCAGTAATTTGGACTGAGTTTTAAGAACTTTGACGCATATCAATCATACATTCATCTTTCCTTCCCTCAATAAGGTGAGAGTGTTAGAAAATAGGTACTCATTCATGAAATTTCCTTTTCAATACTGATGGTGTGAGCACACAAGTTAACCTGAGCTATTCCCAGTGCTCCTGGTTGAATTTGAGTTACGGTGACTGACACTGTGCTCACATACATCGCACCATTAATGCCAGCGACAGTGAGGGAGAACACTGCATTCCTTCCTCTCGGGCCACTCGTTCCTGGGAATGAAATCAGGATGACAAAAAGAATCACACATAAGTGTATTTCTCTGGCTCCTCCCCCATGTCCTTGCCCTGCTTAAATTCCTCCAGAGAAGTTGTAAGTCTTAACAGTGATGGCGAACCTTTTGAGCTCGGCGTGTCAGCATTTTGAAAAACCCTAACTTAACTCTGGTGCCGTGTCACCTATAGAGATTTTTTGATATTTGCAAACAGAGTAAAACAAAGACTTATATTTTTGATATTTATTTTATATATTTAAATGCCATTTAACAAAGAAAAATCAACCCAAAAAATGAGTTCGCGTGTCACCTCTGACACGCGTGTCATAGGTTCGCCATCACTGTCTTAGAAGATGTTTCACCTGTGCTCTGAGCGCAGTTCTTGCCCTGTGCACAGTGGCTTGCCCCCGCCCCCCTGGAGGGACTTGCTTGCTATTCCTGGTGGTGTTGCAGCTGTGGGTCCTGCAGGGCAGCTCCCCCTTCCATGAGGCTGCATGTCCATCGCCAGGGAGCGCTGTCTGCTCTGGGGCGAGGGCTCTCTTTCCTGACTGTGGTTCCAGTGCTGCTGGCTTTCAACTCTCAGTGCCATGGACCTTTTACATTTTATTCCCGGGTTTTCTACTGTTTCCCATAAATCCCTGGGTGAGGGGCTAGCAGGCTGACTACATCACAGAACTTCCACTGTGCTTGCCATGGTTCTTCTTTTCAATGCCAGGACACCCTTCTGTTACCAAAGAAACATGGGGTGTTGCCCCCAAATGTATCCACACTGGAACAGCTGATAGCTGCTGATTCTACTACATCTTGAAATGAAATGTATTTTATTAAACACTGCCTTCCTAATGTGTATACATTTTGGGGACACCCTCTATATGTCTTAACTCTCTCCCTCCATGATTCTCTCTTCTCCCCACTAACCCCAGGAAATTCTTTCATTCATCTTGTAAATGATCTTAAAGGCCTGTCCCACAAATTTCCTAGTTATACCTGAATCCTAAGGTGAGTATAATTTAGGGTAATCTGGAAATTTTACTACGGAAGCTTCAGCCAAGTTATTACATTAGTGCCACCCCTCTTTTCTTTTCTTTTTTTTTTTTTAGTTGCTTGGTTCTTTGTTTTTCATTTTCATTTTATTTTTTAATAAATCTTTATTGTTTGGATTATTCCAGTTGTTCCTCTTTTTCCCCCCCATAGCTCCCCTCAACCCGGTTCCCACCCCACCCCATGCCCTTAACTGCCTCCCCCCACTGTCCTCATCAATCGGTGTAAGATTTTTGTCCAATCTCTTCCCGCATTCCCCCACACCTCCTTCCCCCTGAGAATTGTCAGTCCACTCCCTTTCTATGCCCCTAATACTATTACATTCACCAATTTATTCTGTTCATCAGATTTTTTATTCACTTGACATTTAGATTTACTTTTGATAGATATGTATTTGTTGTCACTTTGTTGTTCATAATTTTTATATTTACCTTTTTCTTCTTCTTCCTCTTCTTAAAGAATACCCTTCAGGATTTCATATAATACTGGTTTGGTGGTGATGAACTCCTTTAGCTTTTTCTTATCTGTGAAGCTCTTTGTCTGACCTTCAATTCTAAATGATAGCTTTGCTGGGTAAAGTAATCTTGGTTGAGGTTCTTGCTATTCATCACTTTGAATATTTCTTGCCACTCCCTTCTGGCCTGCATAGTTTCTGTTGAGAAATCAGCTGACAGTAGTATGGGTACTCCCTTGTAGGTAACTAACTGTTTTTCTCTTGCTGCTTTTAAGATTCTCTGTCTTTTGCCCTTGGCATTTTCATTATGATGTGTATTGGTGTTGTCCTCTTTAGATTCCTCTTTTTTGGGTTCTCTGTGCTTCTTGGACTTGTAAGTCTATTTCTTTCACCAGGTAGGGGAAGTTTTCTGTCATTATTTCTTCAAATAGGTTTTCAATATCTTGCTCTCTCCCTTCTTCTGGCACCCCCATAATTCGGATGTTGGTACACTTGAAGTTGTCCCAGGGGCTCCTTACACTATCTTCATATGTTTGGATTCTTTTTTCTTTTTGCTTTTCTGTTTGGGTGTTTTTCGCTTCTTCGTATTTAAAATCTTTGACTTGATTCTTGGAATCCTGTAGTTTGCTGTTGGATCTCTGTATATTATTCTTTATTTCAGTCAGTATATGCTTAATTTCTGATTGGTCCTTTTTCATATCCTCCAGGGTCTCACTAAATTTCTCGGAGGTTTCTAGAAGATTCTTGAGTAACCTTATAACCATGGTTTTGAACTCTATATCCAGTATTTTGCTTTCATCCATTTCTTTCATTTGTGACATGTTTCGTTGTCTCTGCATTTTGGCTGCTTCCCTGTGTTTGTTTCTATGTACTGGGTAGCTGCTAAGTCTCCTTGAGTTGATAGAGTGGCCTTGTGTGGTTGGTTCCCTATAGGGCCCAGTGGCTCAGCCTCCCCAGTCACCTGAGGTGGATGCTCTTGTTGCACCCCTTTGTGGGATGTTTGCACAGTCTTGTTGTAGTTAGCCCTTGATTTCTGTTGGTATTGATCTCCAGGCCAATTGGCTGTGATGACCAGCTGTGTCTACACTGGAAGATCTGTTGCGCAGGAGATACCCTTATTGGGCAGGACTTGCTTCAGTGGTGCTTTGGTGCTCACTGATTCTCCCCCTTGAGTGTGTCTCTTATGGTTGTGAAGAGTTGTAGTCCAGTATGGTCTCACAGTGACCACTGGGTACACTGGCTCTTGGATCTTCAAGGAGATGCAGGGTCAGCCACTGTCTGGGGGCCACCCAGCAGGAGCTACAGAGACATCTTCAGATTCCTCCTCTTTGTATGGGGTTTGGAAGTGCCCAGATGAGGCCCAGCTGTGAAGCAAGGCTGGTAGGGTCTTGGGCCTTCTTTTGGAAGCTCTGGGGCTCTCTGACTCAGCTGCAGTTTGACAGGTTTTAGGAGCAACGACAGACAGGCCATTCATATGCAAAAGCCAATGTGCACAGCTTGGGTGGGGTTGTAAATTGGGTGGGGTGGGGTCTCTGGGAATCACCAAGGCGGAGCAAACAGCAATGGCTGCCAGCCAGCCCTGAACCGGAGAAGTCACTGATTCTCTGCGTCCTGCGCCCTGGTGCAGGAACAATGATCGCTGTGAGCCCCTCTGAGAGAAAGCCACCCTTGTGTTCCTGTTCCAATGCCAGACAGTCCAGTTTCTCCCCGTATGTGCCTGGGTTCCCCAGAGTCTCGCCCGGAACTGGAGTTCAGAGCAAGCAGGAGTTTGTATCTCCCCCCAGTTAAAAGAGCAGCACATCCAGGTATCAGCACTTTCTGCGCCTCCGCACTTCCTACCAGTCTCAGTGCGCCTTCTTCACCTCTTTAATTGTGAAACTTCCACTCAGCCAGCCTTCCCGAGGTTCTGGGTGGTAGTTGTTCTGCCATTTAGCTGTGGTATCGATGTGGTTGTGAGAGGCAGCAAGTACAGGCGCTTACCTATGCCACCATCTTGGTTTCCCCCCCCACCCCTCTTTCTAATATGCTAGTCTGGGGTTTGCCTCTGTGTCTGTGACTTTGTCCAGGGTTCTCCCACATGAACTCTGCCTGCATGGCCATGGGCTGAGTGCTCAGGCCTGTAGGAAGACATATGGAGATTTCTGCCTGAGTTGAACCTGTGAGTCACCTGGGAGTTTCTAACATGTACTTGGGATGGGCTAGGCAAGGAGCTATTTCTGAGCTGGGTAATGCTTTGGTGAGTAAGAAAAAAGGACAGCACCGAAGGAAAGGGGTCTTTTAACAAAGAACAGAGCAGTTATAAGCAAGGTGAGCGCTGGGGGATACTCACAAGGTTCTATGGCTGCAGTAACAACACACCACGCTCCCTCTGAAGACTCTGGGAAGGATCTGTTCCAGGTCTTCCTCGAAGCTTCTGGTAGTTTCTTGGCTATACTTGCCTTCTCATCGCATCCACCTTGTGTGCATGTCTTTTGTAAGTACACCAATTATTTTGGATTAGGGGCCCATCCTACTTCATTATGACCTTATCGTGACTAATTACATCTGCCATGACTCTATTTCCAAAAAGGTCACCTCTGAGGGACTGAAGGTTAGGACTTCAACATGCCATTTTGGGGGGCCATGATTCAACCCCTAATCGTCTTCTTCCTGCTGTGGGCTTGGATGTGGAGCCAGTTTAAACTGGAGGTAAGACCAAGATGCAGCTCCTGCGACTGCTGGCATGAAAGCACCATTTTTTTCTGTTTGTTTCTGTAGACGTGGACTAAGATGTGCTTTTCAGACATCCTGAATTTCTGACATTTTTCTCCCAGACAAATATGGTTCCTGAACAGAAGATAGATCTTTCAGATATATTTGTTGTGGGACTAAAAGAGTCTCTAAAGGTAGCCACCCAGCAATGGAGCTAAAAATAAGAGAAGAACCACACACAAATGATAAAAAGAAAAGAGTTTGACTTCTTACTAGCATTTATGAACCAAGTTGTGTTAGGACAGACACTTTTATTTCAGAGCTGCAAAGTATGAGAAGGATTTTGTGCTTGGATCAGCACCTGTTTTGGCCATAATTTCAGTTTAGAATACAGGGTGTTATGGAGCTATGTGTTCTACTTCTTGAGAGGAACACATCTCCCAGGCACAATTATTTATTTTAAGTCACTTCTAGGAGCAGTCTTGAAGTTGAGCAAGCCCTTCTGGGGTTGACTGTGCAGGCAAGGACTCAGGAGGCATGTGCAGACTTAATTTTTCAACTTGCTACAGTCAACAAGGGGAAAAGCCCATTTCTAAAGGTGGTTTTGAGAATACTTTTTAAAAATTCCACTCTATGTCTACTAATAAACAAATCTATGTATTCATAGTTGGGACTTAAAACTTCGTGCTGTGCCCTGTAGCTTAGAGACAGAATTTGGTGTGGGAGAGAGGCTGTGCAGGGACTCCCCATTCTGTAATGTGGCTGCAGTACTCAGTGACGCATGCTCCCTCTCCCCCTATTTCCTGGGCTTCATATGTTAAACAACTGTCATCGTGAGATATAGTGACTAAACTTCTACTTAATAGGTGGTTTGCATGTGGAAGTTTCCTTGACATTACCTTGGTTCATCGAATTAAATTCTTTTCCTGTTAATTAAATCACCAGTGAATAGAGGTTGTAACTTTATTTGTGGTCTCTCTAGTAGATTTATAATGAAAGACAATGGGTTCTTGTCTAATGAGAAATGTATGACATGCTATTATCTCCTGCTTTTCTTTATTATACAATTAAAAGTGTCATTTGAGAATTGTATATCAGATATTTCCACTACTTATTTATAGCACCGTGGAAAATCTGAATGCTTATTTATGTGGGGTTTACTAATTTAACCTAAGGCAGAAAGATGGCACCATGAAATGCTTACTATAGAAAACTTTATTAAGAGATGTGAAATATATATATAGGAAGGAGGTGAGGAGATAGATAAACAGACATTGTTGTTTCTCCATTCTCTACATCCTGACCTCCAATTTATCAGTAAGTCTTGTGTTTTCTACCTCCAAAATGTGTCTGAAATCCACTGCCTTCTCTCTAACTACTACCTCCAGGTTCAGCCACCATCAGCTCTCACCAGGGCTACTGTGTTAGTCCAGCCTATGGCTCCTATAGTTTCACTCTGCATCCTTCTAGCCTCATCTCACCTGGACACCAGGGGAATCTTTAAAAGCATGAATCTGTTAAGATCCTGCATTATGAGCTTATCTTCTCCCACATCCTCCCATCTCCAAACTCAACACACGCTAGGAAAACTGCTCTCCTTCTGGGGTCTTCAAATAGCTGAGGACCTCTCTGTCTTAGGGCCTTCCCACACACTGCTTTTCCTGCCTGGAGCCCTAGACTCCCACCACCACTCCCTGCCAGCACACACGAGTGGTCATTATTTACTTACCTCTTTCTGTCTCTTTCCTCCAGTAAGAAAGCATCATGGCCATTTTCTTTATCAGCACATACTCTGCTCTTAGCACACACCTGACAAATAACAAGCCCTAAATATTTGTTGAATGGATAAATAAATGAGAAATGTAGAAAGAAAAATGAGAATAAATGGGTCTTCCCCCTACCTCATAATTTTAAAGTTGGGAAAAGCTTTTGAATTTAAAAATAATCATACAGAATGCTAACGGTGAATGGTTATTATATGAAACTACCTACATGGATCATCACTGCTAATTTGTCTGGAAATTTCATATTAAGCATTGTGTGTTTTGAATATAACTTTTTGTAGGTGAATTTATGCCACAGTGAAAATTCTTGCCTTTTTATTGAGAAAAAGAAAGATAACTTGGGAAGTTATTATTCTAGGTGAATGTCCAGTGTTTTTTGTGTGTCTAATAAGATAATCAAGTCTCTATTACTCTTCCTGGCTTTCAAGACTTAGTCTACTCTTTCCCATATTACTAAGTGAATTTTATTTTTTGTGGTAGTCCAACTGTGCACCCTTAACAACATTTATTTATTCAATTATATATTTCTGAATATCTACTATTTTCCAGCATTCTCTAGAATTTTACACTAATTTCCATATTACTTTCTTTGTTTATGATACTTCTCTAGACTGGAAAATCACTTATTATTTTTTCCCACTCACTCTTCAAAATCTAGCGTTATCCTACTTTCTTCAGAAAGCCACTCCTATTTTAACTTGACGGTGATTCTTTCATATTTAAAATTTATTTTTCATTTATAGTTTTTTACTGCCATACCTAGTTTAAAAATATTTGCATGTAGTGAGCACCCTCCCAAGGCAGACCAAAGTATTTGGAGCTGATTATATCTCCTACCTCTCCTGTATACACCTTCCTACCAAACAGAGTTCCAGGCACATAGTAGGTACACATTAATTATCACTAAATGTATTAATTGATATAATTCCTGCTATGTCTACATGAGAACCATAGCAAGTAAGCCCCCTGCACCCATAGGGAATATACTCAACAATCTCAAGGACTTGGGAGTGGAACACAGTGGGTGGGCTTATTGCCGTGGTCGTGAACAAGCAGAAGACAATATATTATCCATAAATGCCTGAGTCAAAAGGGTTGGTCAGTAATGAAAGCAGACACAAAAGGAAGTTCCCCCAGATCAATGCTGTGACATCCAAATACCATCCAGAGAGACTTCAGTACAATCAATTAACATTATGGACCCACTGGCAGAGCTATTCCCATTTTAAGACCACTCCATTCCTGTGTTCTGCTTCCATGCTATCCATAAAACCCTCTAGTACAGTGTTCTGCTTCCATGCTATCCATAAAACCCTCTAGTACAGCGGTTCTCAATCTGTGGGTCTCGACCCCTTTGGGTGGAAAGCACATATATAATTATATATTGTTTTTGTGATTAATCACTATGCTTTAATTATGTTCAATTTGATTAATCACTATGCTTTAATTATGTTCAATTTGTAACAATGAAATTGGAGGTCACCACAACATGAGGAACTATATTAAAGGGTTGCGGCATTAGGAAGGTTGAGAACCACTGCTCTAGTAACTTGGCCTCCCATATGTTGCTTCTCATCATATAATAATAAGCAGGCACTCGGTCTCCATGAACTTGATTAAGGCAGATTTGTTTTGGAGGGGTGACAGAGATACTTTCGATGGACTTAATAAAATCGGGTTTCTTAACCTGCAAGCCTGAGACCAGACCATGGGCCTCATGAATTCATCAAGGTAAATGTAGCCTTGTGGGGATTTTCTGTGCAGCCAGCCGTAACATCTGAAACATCTCTCTGTACAGTAATTTTAACCTGCATCTTGCTATTTTTATTTGACTAGAGGAAAGAGCACTCACTACTTTGCACCATCGGCCTTTCTCTGGGCTGGTAGCAGTGACTGAGTCCTAATCTAGACTCTTTAACAGGGGAGAGAGGGAAGGGGCAAAGTCTCTTCCTTGTGCAAGTGTCTTCTGCTCTTTCTTCTTTTAGGTCAGGCTTTCCTGAGCTGCCAAATTCCCATTACGAGGGGGTGGACAAACTAACTCTCAAACCATGATTCACTTAGAATTCTCTAGAATTCCCCAAAGTCAGTTTATAGTTATGTAAATTTCTGATACCTGTTCTTGAAATTCAGACATAATTTTTAAAATTATTTAGACTAACTTTCGTATGACAAAGTCAATAGCACACATATCAGGAAAGTAGAGTGGCTTTAATGGATGAATCATAGTCAACATTATCAAAAAAGATTCTGCTACTTCTTGTTTGTAGAATAATTCTTTGCACCTCTATTGCTGCCACCAAGAAAAAAAATCTGGTGCAGTGAGTATAGACTCAGCATATTCAAATAGCAGCTCTCCTACAAACAAAACAAAACAAAACAAAAACAAAACAAACAAAAAAGACACATTTAAGAATTTAAGAACTACTATGCTGTTTTGGAAGAAAATTAAAGTGAGATTGATAGCAATGTGTCTCTTTAATTTCATAATGAATTTTTGGGAGAATTTTTACCATCACATATGCTGTTTAAATTTCTTATCCATGTAGAGAAGAAATCTTAAAATATCAATATTACTTTGCCTTACTGAATTAAAAAATTAGATTCCACAACCGCGAATTAAAAGCAAAAAAGAATTATTGCCTTATTAAATAAGTGGTGAGGAAATCTGTGAAGAATAATGATACCTCAATGCCAGCTCATCTCTGAGGACTGAAATACAGAAATATCAGTGATTCTGAAGCATTTACTCTATCAACACATGGACCTAGATCTCTGTGAGTTGGTAACATGCTTGAGAAACAATTGTCCTCTTCTATTGTATACCATTATTACCAGGCATTGCCAATAATCTCTAGGAGTGTCAGAGGATACTAAATTTCTTAGATCAAAGTTAATTTCAATATACTTGAAGTTTTTTAAAAAAATCCTATATAATAAAACCCTAATATGCAAATGGAACGAACAGCAGAACAACCGGTCACTATGATGCCCACTGACCACCAGGGGGCAGACGCTCAATTCAGGAGCTGCCCCCCTGGTGGTCAATGCGCTTCCACAGGGGGAGTGCCGCTCAGCCAGAAGCTGGGCTCATGGCTGGCGAGTACAGCAGTGGTGGCAGGAGCCTCTGGACTGCGAGAGGGCGCAGGCTGAGGCCCCCCCCCCACCTCCAAGTGCATGAAATTTTATGTACCAGGCCTCTAGTATAAGATATAAATAGAGAAAGATGTAAGCGACTCCTGCCACCAGAGTACACATCATCATAGATAGGCAGCACATCTTTGATTCGCAGTGTTGGCCGTCTTATGCCATGTTTGTTTATATGTTATTTCATGTCAACATAAAATTAAATATGAAAAATAAATAACCACTTTTAGAGCAAAGAATACACATTCAAGTATACTTAAAATATCTTTGAGTAGCATGTGTGACAAAGTAGAGTGAGTATTTGCAAAGTCAAGCCAAGTGTGAGAGTTTCTGATGATCATGGGGTTTCAAGGGTGAAGGGCAGGCACATATGGTGAGGCATGAAGCCACTTTCCAGAGGTAAGTGATGTGAATTTCTCCAATAGTTAAAATAGCCATGTTAAGATTGGATCTTCATTGACGCTAATCTCTAAGGAGATCTGATTCCGGCATGGGATATGGCAGCTGGTGTTCCAGGGTCTTGGAAGGAGTGTCAATCAGTGTACATGTTTGGGAGGGAGCCACACAATTTATTAGGATTTCTGCCTGTAGTGTTGTAACTATAAATGAGAGAATTCAGTGACTAGAGAGAGGATTAGGGTCAAAGTCAAGTTCATTGGAGTTTGGGGTAAGGTTCCCTAAGAATTTAGGCAGAAACCCTTGCCAGATGGACTTGAACAAAGAGCAAATGTTACCTGATGGTCAATAGGCAATGGGAAGGCAGGTGACCTGGGCTGACCCCAGCCTCCTGGATCCTGTATTTATTAGCAATGGGAGAAGTTTCAGATATACCAGCTGGTAGATCAAAGTCTTCTGATCTCTGACCCACTTTGGTCAAGATCAATTGGATGACTAAATGGGTTAAACTAGCACATGGGCCAGAGAAGGCAAGAATAAATATTGATATAACAGATTTTTTTTGTTCTGATCAAGAAATCAAATATCAAAGCCAAAACATCTGACACCAAAGAAAGTACATATGTTAAAACAAGTGAACACAAAGTTGATGTGTTTCTTTGAGCTCTAGTCTTGTCTCTGCAGGATTTGTCCTCACAAGGGCAGACGGGGCATCATGTTCTGAAATGTTCAAGGTCTATGCAAAACAAAGAGAATGACCCAAGTCTCTGTATTTAATGCTTTCACTGTAACAGAGCTCAACAAATATGGGCTTTCTGTGAAACATTTTCCTCCAAACAGGAAAACCCAGCTTGATACTAACCTCAATCAATTGCCTTGGCTCTGAATAAAATTGTGGGTATGCAACCTAGATACTCTCTGTAATCATCCTAACCTTTGAAACTCAAACTTGTTTCCAATCCACAAGTCCTAAGACATCTAGTGTCCTTGACAATTTTCTGAGTTTCTTTTCTTTTTTTCTTTTGTGGGAGAGGGAAGAAGTTGTTGTGTATGATCTCTACTGGCTCTGAGCTATATTTCATTAAGGAGTTCAGTCTCTGAATGATCTTATCATATTTTACATTGTCTTTTTTTTCTGCCCTTATGCATATACTGTTCTTGTTTGTCTCTCCAAAATACAGCAAATACTGACTGTAAAATGCAGCACAATTTTAATGATGTTTTATGGCAGCAGGAGTGATTAATTACTTTACATTGCTGTGCTAGACAGTTCAAGATACACTATTAACTCTCATCTTAGAAGTCCTCATGCATTTTGTTACTGAGAATTTCTCCCTGGCCAGTTTCTCCAGCTCCCAACCTTTCGCCACTTTCCTCAGTCCCTATCTCTCTTTTCCCTGGTTTTCTTCACTCCTCTCTTTCACCTCCAAATTTCTGTTAACTTTTTACTCAGAGTATATTAGCTTTTCTGTGTTTTACTGGTTCATCCTAGACTAGTACTTTCCAAGTTGTGATTGTGACCTATTGTGGGTTGAGAACTCCATTGCATGAGTTGAAGTGAGCATTTTAAGAAAATGAAATAGAATCAAATGGAAAATATCCAAGTGCATTGTACAGGGTACAATGGAATTTTGCTGTTGATTCCATCATGTTAGGAAACATGTTTAATTTCACTGCTGGACCTTCTTCCCCCACACAAGTGTTCTATCAGGTGTTTTCCTCAACAAATGACATTTTTTTACTATGTAGGTTCTCAAAAATCAAATCTACTACTCATGGGAAATTGTGTTCCACCATTGCGGCTACTGAAAAGGACATGACACCAGACGCTTTATAAGCTGTTCCCAAGGGGACATTTCCAAAATCTTTGCATGGCAGATGCAAAGCCTCCTGATGACACCTTTGTGTGAAACAACTTTTATTTACATGCATGTTGAGCTTTGTTAAGGAAAAAATCCAGACTGATTTATCAATATTTATACTACTTCTCTGTTACTGAGTTACAGTGTTAAGAAGGAGTGAGGAGTATGGTCAAGGAAACAAAGGGAAATGACCAACTTTCCAAATTCAGGGATTTCTCATCTAGGAGAAATTGATGTATTAACCAAGCTGTACTTGCCATGCCAGGGTGCTGAGAAGAAGTGGGTGTGTGGTTGCATTGGGGTGGCAATGTGGGTGATGGGCAATTAGGGTAAAGAACTCCAGTTTGATAGGCACAAAAGCTAAGAGATATATTATTTTATTTTTGCAATTTTTTCCTTTTTTGATCATAGACCAAGAACTTCCATTTAAAATGACATTTTGGGAATGACAGTTCTGTCTGTAATTAGTTTTACTAGTTCTTTATCTCTAGAATTAAAAAAAATATTTCCCAATAAAACTGTAACTTTCCTTCAGCAAATTCACACTCAAAAAATGTCAGAAAAACTCATAAAAGACACACAGGTGTCATGATAGAAAAGTCTTCGCTTTTGACAATAAATTAAAAAAAAATCTGCTGTTCCTTGCTGAGGGAGATTACCTGCTTCTCTGGCCCAGACACTGCAGAACAAGGAAGCAGACACTCGGACTCACGATGCTTTCAAATGTTTATATGTCCCAATTTAGTGACTGATACTAGAGAGATCCAGTTCTCTGTCCCTCTCTCCAGCCTGGGGGAGGGAGTACTTTGCTGTAGCAGTAGTAAGTCATTACAGGTGGCACTCTCTTGGAAGATTATTTCTAAACTATAAGGTACTTGGAACTACTGTAAAGCATACTGATATACTGATAACAGTACCACATGCATATTAAAATCCATGATGTTGCCCTAGCCAGTTTTGCTCAGCGGACAGAGCATCGGCCTGCGAACTGAAAGGTCCCAGGTTCGATTCCGGTCAAGGGCACATGCCCGGGTTGTGGGCTTGATCCCCAGTGGGGGACTTGCAGGAGGCAGCCGATCCATGATTCTCTCTCATAGTGGATGTTTCTATCTCTCTCTCCCTCTTCCTTCCTCTCTGAAATCAATAAAAATATATTTAAAAAATAAGTAAATAAATCAAATAAAATCCATGATGCTAATGCAAGCTAAGAAAAGAAGAACTCTGAACAAGATGGATCATAAAGCTTTTGAACCTGTCCCATTCATTATAGGTCTGTACTTACTTTCAGTTCACTGACCAAAAATCTTTATGAAAGTTTGATTACAAACAGTTACTGCCTGTAACCAACTCCATTAATAATAAATGCCATTTTAATACATAGCAATAGAGGTCTCTATGTTAAACCGATGATATGGAATTTCCAGTGTCAGCATCAGCGACAAAACTATTTTTCAATTCCTGGCATGTAAGGCGGCATTTATTCCTTTTTATTTTTCATGAAAGAGTACATATGTCATTTTTTCCCTTTGGGGAAATGACTATTGTTACTGGAGCACACTTTGTCATTTTATGAGGCTAAAGGAGTAAATTGTGCATTATCTTCACTCCACTGAATTTTAATCAGTCATTGAGAAGTATTGGTTTCCACTTCTGATTAAAAGGTAGAAGTGCATGCTTATCAAATGGAATTCTCATAAGCTGCTGGGGGTTGGTACCACCACTTTGGAAACAGTTTGCTAGTTTCTTTTTTTAATATGGAATGTTTCACGAATTCGTGTGTCATCCTTGCACAGGGGCCATGCTAATCTTCTCTGTATCGTTCCAATTTTAGTATATGTGCTGCCGAAGCGAGCACAGTTTGCTAGTTTCTTATGAAGTTAAATAAACATCTACCCGATAACCTATCAATTCTATTCCTAGGTATTCCAAGAGAAATGAAGATATATATGCAGAAAAATATTTTAATAAGAACATTCTTTTCTGCTTTATTTTTTTTTAAGTCAGGGGGACTGAACAAGTTACAGGTTGTGTTGAGGGTGCTTAAATCTATCCTTTCTGTCTCATGTCAGGCTTGTGTGAGAACCAGGATATAGAATGTTAGATCCTCAAATAGGGGTCAAGTGGGGAAGAGATGAGCTCCAGAGTTTGGGTGCCAGGCTTGGTAATATTCTTAGCACTGGGGTACCCCAAAGGGCATACAGGGATTTGTCCCACAGTCTAGTGGTGTAGCTGGGGATGTACTGGCTATGCCACAAAAGAAGGTGTTTATATTCTATTATTTAGTTAGTTTTTCCTTATCTTGCTGTGTGCTCCTTTGCCCTTGCCCATATATTTATTGCATTGCTTATTGCCAGAGGTGTGGTGGTAGCCCAGACTTCTAAGAGAATTTGCAGCTATGTTCTAATCCTGGTAGTGAGTATAAAATTTTTATTAAAATATGTGGATAGTTTGAAATTCCTTTACAAACAGAAGGATAAGAGCTTTTGGCTTTCTAAGCCTTGGCCAATACTCATGTAATTGCCTTCCTGCATGAGAGAGAGAAAAAAGGTTAGGTACATCCTATGGTAGGAGAAATGATGTGAACAAAGGTGAAATCTGGGTGAATCTGCTTTATTCTTAATAGCCCCAAACCAAACCAGAAACAGCCTAAATGTCCACTAACAGATGAAAAATGCTAAGCTAGAGTAGGTAGAGAATTAGATTTAAACAGGATTGGAGTTTTGTTGACGTAAAATAGAGGGAAAGAGGAGCAAAGTCATTGAGGATGTACACAAGGATTGTAATAAGGAACCAAAGACGCTAGGCTGGATAAGAGGAAGGATGATGTCATGAGCAGACTGGGATGCAGTGAAAAGGCAGAAGTGTCCATAGCTTATATAAACTGTTGGAATTAAAGCTGGATATTTAGAAGGAACAGACTAGAAAAAAATGTGAGGTCAGAAAGTGAGATGCTTCAAGTTGAAGTATTGGAAGACTTGGGTTATTGGGAATGACAAAGCTAAGGTATGAATAAATATATGAATAAAGTTGAAGAAGTCATAAGATAAAAGGGGTTCTGGGAGTTGGGAGGCCAGGGCATTGAAGAATCACCTACACAGATGTTAAAATCATCAATCCTTATGACAGCATTGAAGACAGTAGCAATGAACCAGGAGCTGAATCTTTAAAGAACAAGTGGTGTAACCAAGAGTCGACAGATGACTGTAACAAGGTGAGCAGATACGCTTCCTGGTGTCTTTGCTGCTTCTTGAGGCCTTTGTTCTTCCCATTTCCTCTGCCTGGAATACTAGCCTCTTCTGATATTAGAATTGCTTTTTCCTTTACCTCATTCAGGTCTTTGCTGATATTTCATTTTTGTCAATAAGATCATTTCTGACCATCCTATAAAAACAACCTCCTCATTCATCTTAAAATGTTATTTCCCCTATTTTCTGCTTTATTTCTCTCAATAGGAATTAACATCTAGCATACTATATGTTTCAATGACTTTATTTTGGTATGTTTTCCCTTTGCTAGACTCCAGACAGAAGTACTCTCTTACTCTAGTTTTACTGCTAAATCTCTAATGCCCAGGACAGTGTCTGATACATGGTGCATGCGTAAGAAATATTTGTTGATGCTCCGATAACATACCTTCAAAGTTTGAGGGCTTTAGTGAAGATAGATGGACAAAAGTCTGGAAGCAGCAATGATGAGCAAGGAGGACACCCACCCACCTCCAAGCTGAGATCCTATAGATGTGGAAGAAATAGGAGTTCCCACCAAAGAGGGCTTCGGGGAGCACTGTGCATTAGTTCACATTGGGCCAGGTTTCAGACCAAAGGTTGAGAGGGATGTTCCAGGAGGAGCTGAGGATTTAGCTGGCTCTGCTGTGAGTTACAGAGGGCCTGGAGCAAGGTTTTGGGAGAAGGGTGGCATCTGGGTTGATATAATTGTGTGGAAAGAAGTGAGCGTCTGTGCCAGTTAGGCTAACCAGATAGGGTTCTTCCTGATGATCTTTTAGAAAATGGGGGTAGCAAGGCTCTGAGGATTTTGGTTTAGGTGAGACATCAGTGTTACTAGGATCACACAGGTTTCACAAACTCTCCACAAGTGTGAATAATCTCATAAGAAAGAAATGGAGAACATGTATGCCCAACAGCTAACACTTGTGACAGATGTTGAATAAATATTTGTTGGCCGAATGAATGGATGAAACAGTGCTGAAAGTAAATAGGAGAAAAAACAAAGTGCTTCTTTAACTCTTAAGGAGGCAGTCATGTGAAAGAGCACTACGTAAATCCAAAGAGGAAAAGCCAAAGAAATGTAGACACAGCCTGTGCCCTTGAATAACCTGCAGTTCAGATTTTAATGCAAATTGTGCTCACTGTCACAGAACTCTGCATATTTTAGGCAAGTACAAGAAAGGCATTATATAAATGCCCTTCCAGCTTTAACATGACAGACAAATGTATTTAACTTATTGAGCCAGAGATATAGTCTACTTCATATACAAAAGCACAGGAGACAATTGGCAGGTGGATGATAATCAAAGATGACCTCAATCTTATTCTTGTCTACACCAATAAATTGTATGAAATCCTGAGAGCTTTACCTCCTCCCCATGGCTCAGTTTGTTCTTTCCTAAAAACGGGGCTGAGAATTTCTGAGTTATTAGATGACAAGTATAAAAGCTTGTCAAAGCCAATTTTGGTTGGCCTATAGAATGAGTCGGAGTTTGCTTCAGAGAGAGAGGGCATGAGCAAAGGTAGTAGTTGGGTTCCTGATAGTGTGGACTGTGAGGCCTGTGCAGAGAAGCAAGACATGTTTGGATGCCCATCGAACAGAAAAGACCCATCTTCCAGCCTTTAATGACTTGTGTTGGGATTAATCAATTTACTTGTCCATATTATGGTGATGGTAGCATGAAGAAATCATTTGCAACTGTGTTTCCAACTTGCTAAATTGTTTAAAAAATCAGTTTTAAAGGCTCAGAGTGGAAGAAGCAAAAGCTCTTGAAAAATTCAAACCTGGAGAATAATTTGCCTACTGTTTCAGTTATATTAGCCATTTTGGTGGCATATATAAATAAGTAGGTCACTCACCTCTCCTTGAAAGTCATTATTACTTCAAACTTTATTGGTTTTTTTGTGTGCATATATTGCCATTACCAGTCTGGAGGAAATTTTTACAATGGCAGGTATTGTTAAGAACCTTCAAAGTGTCAGCCATTGCCTCTATGGCAGTAGTTCTCAAAGTGTGTTCCAGGGACTTCCTGGGGGTGGGGGGAGTGCCAGACCCTCTCAGAGGAACCATGAGGCCAAAACTATTTTCATAATTAGACTAAGATATTGACTTTTTTTGCACTTTCTTTTAAGAGTGAATAGCAGTAGAGTTGTCTAGAGTCTACATGTCACATTAA
This sequence comes from Myotis lucifugus, assembly GCF_000147115.1. Lineage (NCBI taxonomy): Eukaryota > Metazoa > Chordata > Mammalia > Chiroptera > Vespertilionidae > Myotis > Myotis lucifugus. The sequence goes on from NW_005871180.1 coordinate 3,291,784, forward strand.
AAATATTATTTACATTAACATGTAATGATTCATTATTATAATTTTAAAAGTAAGTGAATAAATATTTCAAAATTCTCCATTTTAATTTTCAGTATTATAAATAATAAGTAACCCTCATAAACAAAAGCACTCCGGATATTCTCAATAATGTTTATTTATTTATTTATCTCATGAAAGTATGTCTCTGTTCTTTTAATTATTTATTTTTATTGAGGTAACATTGATGAATAGCAACATTATTTACAACAGCCAAGATGTGGAAACAGCCCAAAAAATGATGTATTATATATATATATATATATATATATA
>NW_005871180.1:3292448-3314479 GCF_000147115.1 Myotis lucifugus
TTGGCTCAGTGGATAGAGAGTCGCCTGCTGACTGAAAGGGTCCCAGGTTCGATTCTGGTCAAGGGCATGTACCTTGGTTGGGGGCACATCCCCAGTAGGGGGTGTGCAGGAGGCAGCTGATCGATATTTCTCTCTCATCGATGTTTCTAACTCTCTATCCCTCTCCTTTCCTCTCTGTAAAAAATCAATAAAATATATTTTTAAAAAAACACAACTAAAAGAGATATCAGCAAGGACTGGCTGTCAACTACTAACACTCCTGTCAGGAATGTGGGTACTCTGCCTCTTCCAGCCCAGTTTTGGATTTTGCACAATTACATTTCCGACTGGACCTTGAAAATTTGAGGGACTCACAACATGATCATCATGTCATTAACATATTTCAGCTGCCAGGGGTCATTGGATCCCTGAGCACTTTATATATTTATATTCTTTTTTTTTTTGTATGAGGCCAGCTGAAGTTTGTTTTTCCCCATTTTTACTAAATATGAAGTATTCATCCTTCAATAGTTGTGTCTAAGAAGTCACACAATTGCCCTAACGCCCGTGGTCGGCAAACTGCGGCTTGCGAGCCACATGCGGCTCTTTAGCCCCTTGAGTGTGGCTCTTCCTAAGCCTTAGGAGTACCCTAATTAAGTTAATAACAATGTACCTACCTATATAGTTTAAGTTTAAAAAATTTGGCTCTCAGAAAAATTTGAATCATTGTACTGTTAATATTTGGCTCTGTTGACTAATGAGTTCGCTGACCACTGCTCAGAACCGGTTTGGCTCAGTGGCTAGAGCGTCAGCCTGTGGGTCCCAGGTTCAATTCCGGTCAAGGGCATGTACCTTTGTTGCAGGCACATCCCCAGTAGGGAGCTGATTGATGTTTCTCTCTCATCGATGTTTCTAACTCTCTATTCCTCTCCCTTCCTCTCTGTAAAAAAAAATCAATAAAATATATTTTTTTAAAAAAGAAGTCACACAAGCAAGAAAGCATTTCCCCACCTAAAGTACTGATTTCAAAATTCCATTCATATTAAAGTGAGCTTACTGGAGAGAAGAGTTGATTTCAATCTCTCTCCTTATTAGAAAAACTTATATTTTTAATAATCTAGATATCACAAATACTTAAACAGGAAAGTCACAAGATAGTCATTTAGGTGACCTTGTTTTTAAACCTAACCTGTAAAGCAAAAGAAAATTGCCAAAAGACATGAAAATCACAGTGACTATTTAACTTCCATATGTAAGAAATACCAGGTATAAGATATGTATGAAATTGACATGTCTTAAAATGCGAGAGCGCTTTACTATTGTTTCAGTTTTTTAGAAAACAACAACGACACAGCATGGATCTGGCTTTCTGATTCTTTCTTCTAAACTGATGTTCAATCCCTGTTGTTAAGAGAAATGATTACCATGAGGCCACAGGATATGAGAATTCTCTGACCAGCTCAGATCTCCAAGTAAGCAATCTCGTGTTGGTAATTTAATAATCTCTATCTGCCACATTATTGCTCATTTACAAGGCAGGATATCTTATGATATTATTTGATGAAAAATGAACGCTATTCTTTCTTAAGGGGAGCAGCACAAAATAGAAACTACTGTAGTTGGGTATCAAGTGAGGAGACCAGTGGAACATTTTCATGCTGGTGTGAAATTGTTCTACACAAATTGGACTAAACAGACAGCTATGACTTTCAAGAATATATATTTCAGATCATGGTAGAAACAGCAGTTGCAGGTATGAGAAAGGGAACAGGAAATTCTTAATATCCATTCGATCTTAATTTTATGTCTGAGTCAAATTTCCAGTTAAGAACAATTTTTTCTGAGTTAACAAATACTCATTTTTTACTGTTTATCCACATGATTCTACATCTGACAAATGTATCCCTGTCAATTTCAGGAGCTGAACTTCCAGTCTCTTTGAACCTGAGCTTCAACATCTTGATTTCAAGTGATGAAATCCCTTTTGTGGGAAAAGGATCTATTTTGTGCACATGGAAAAATGTTTCATCCTGGTGTGGCATGAGGCTGCCACTTTGGTTTTTCACTGGATGGTTGTGATCATAATAGCTTCACAGGTTTCAGCTGAACTAGGTAGAGGGCAGGGCTATTGACTATGGGGTCTGCTGAGTTTATCCTAAAGAACAGGCTTACAGGCTCCCTCAAATGAATAGCTGGAGAGGTAGTGGGGTTTGGGCTTCTACGGAGAAAGAAGGCCATCAGAGGGAGCCATATTGTAAAGGGGAGGAGAGTCTGTGTTATTGGGGGAGGAAGGGGGGTACGGGGAGCCTCATTTAAACAATAAATGCTTTGTGTGCTATTTTCCAGGAGTTTTAATATGCAAACCTAAGAAACACAAGCAATATTTTCCTACTTTTCAAGAAGTATACAGCTGAGAAGAAAAGGTTATATCTGACAGGCAAGGTGCAACTTTTCTATTGTTCCTACTGGGCATGTCAGCCTTTGGGTTATTTGATGGGATGCTTTTGTGTTGTGTGCCATTCGTTCACTTTTGGCGCCTGATGACAGAGATAACCTGGCACAAGATTCTTGGAAACAACGTTAACAGAGGATTCATACCATGTGTCGATAAAGGTGTCTCCATTTTCAAACTCTGTCCTAACATCACTTTCTTGAATTTGACAGTTGAAATCTTGCCAGACTACATGCTTTAGCTGAGCAAGCAGAGTGAACAAATAGGCATCCATCCAAATGTACTGCTATGGATAATGAGCAAAAAAAGTGTTTCATTGCTGGCAGACGGGAGCACGCAGCCCGCTCCTAGCATTGCCCTCAGTGATGTGACTGCGTGTGGTTTTGTGGGTGAGGGAGAAGGGCGAGGACAGGTGAGAGGATGATCAGAAAGAAAGAAAAGCATCGTGAGTAAAAATTCAACCCCATTTTGTGGAAAGAGCTTGCAAATGATGGATGCAACGTATGGATCATTCTGAGCAGCCAGTGGCTTTCTTTCATTTTTTTTTTAATGTCATAGCAGTGACTCAAATGTATTATTCTCCATTTGAACAAAGATATCAAAGAACAAAGTTGAGGTGCTAAAAGAAAGGCAGTTTTGGAGGATCATATGCAGGTATGAAGGCAATTTCATGTGTTTCTTAGCATGAGGCAAGGGAGGGAAGTGGTTAAGTGAAAGTAGAGAGTTCAGTCAGCTAGTATGCCTCATTTCAAAAAGTTTCCAGTTCTGAAAAAGCTCATATTGAAAGGTGAACTAAGGGGCATCTGGATGCTGTTCAATTCCACATCGAGGCTTCTATAAGGACTAAGAACTTGTCATTTTAAATCTGCATGGTGTTCTCTGTTCTTTTCCATAATGATATTGTTCTTCAAAGAGGAAGCCAAGTATGCAGGGGAGATTTCTCTGAGAAAGAAAACCTGACCAATCTCCCCAGGGATGACTCACTTTCAGCGAAAGAGCCCTTAATCACGATTTTCAGATCATTTCACTCCTAGCATAGAATCTTCCCTTCAGAGGCGACAGGAACTATGCAGCGGTTCCCCTGCGGTGCCGTGCTCTGGCTCCCCTCCCAAGAGCTGAGCTGTGGAAGTGGGGCTGTGAGAGCTGAGGTGGGAAGTGAAAGGGAGCAGGGTTTGAAGGTGGGGAGTGGTCTTCCCATAGGGGCTTCTCTCTGGTCTCGGAGAAGGAGATTCTTGAGGATTAAAAAAAAAGTTCTGGGACTCTAAAATGAGTATACACTCCTAGAGCGGCCCTGGAGAAAGAGAGCGAAGAAAGGCCAGGCAACGGTGAGGGAGGATTCTGCGTCCCATGTATAAGCAGCACCACCCCACCTGACTCTGCTTTACATTGAACTCCTCCGTGTGGTTCATATGGCAGGTGATTCTTTAGGATGGAGGCACTTGCTGCCCCAGCTGCACAGATGCTGGCTGATGGCAGCTCCCAGCTGAGCCCCTCCCTAGGTGTCCGTTCATAGGGTAGCTCACATCCAACGACAAAGACCAGGCCGCAACCTCAATTCAGAAGATCCTTGAAGGGCCAACCTGGCTTTGGAGCTCACTCGCTGAGCGCCTGGCTGCCCTCTGGGTCACAACTGCCCCACAACTCAGCTTCTTTCTCCACCCAGTCCTGCTGCCCTCACTCCCTTGCAAGAGTCACCCGGAGAGTAAGCCAGCTACACACAGTCTCCAGCTCAGAGTCTGTTTTCCAGAACTCAGTCAATTTCTTGCTTTAAAAAAAATTATCTTCAAAGATGGTGCATTCATAATTTTGATCTGCAGTCTTATGAGGTCTGACATAAGTCATACTTGGGGCAACTAACAGATGATATGCTTTGAGACCCTTTATCTAGATCAGTGGCTCTCAACCTTCCTAATGCCGCGACCCTTTAATACAGTTCCTCATGTTGTGGTGACCCCCAATTTCATTGTTACAAATTGAACATAATTAAAGCATAGTGATTAATCACAAAAACAATATGTAATTATATATATGTTTTCTGATGGTCTTAGGCGACCCCTGTGAAAGGGTCATTCAACCCCCAAAGGGGTCGCGACCCACAGGTTGAGAACCGCTGATCTAGATCATTTGTTAAGTCTCCATGCTACCTAAGTAAACAGCACTTGGGACGAAGGGTCTGCTGGTAACCAACCTGTAGCCCTGAGAGCATAATGGGAAGAAGGGGCTGGGGACCCTGCAAGAATGGGGCCCAGCCGTAGACAAATGCCACTGCAGTTAAAAGTAAATAGGAAGCTCCCAGAGCAAGGACATCCTGCATGCTTAGGAGAGCCCCCCTTAAGGCCATCCGTCACGGATAAACCGAGTCCCAGCAGAGCTTTGCCAGAGGTCAGCAAATGCAGGGTAATTGGCAGACAGAGCAAATCGGAGCACTGACAGACAGACAGACACAGTTCAACTGGAGTTAAGTCTGTAAATTGATGAAATGTAATGAAACCCATGATTACAAAAAAAGAATGAATAGGCAAAAAAAAATGCCTACTCCCAAGAGGAGAAAATTGAATTTTTTCTCTCATAGTTATTTGGACATCATTATCTTCCAGAAATGGGTTTTCTGAAGCCTTGGGCGAGAACATCACTTAGGTTGGCCTCACGTAGTGAATCCTGATCTGTGTCCACTCTCATTGCTGTGTCTGGGTGGAAATGTTTATCTTTAAAGGATGGAAAAAGGGTCTTTCTTGTCAAGGCATCAAATGGCTCCCTCAGGTCCCCCTGACAGGACCATAGACCCTTCATAAAAGAATACTGTACAGGCATGTATTTCATTCCAGAAATTTTTAAAAAATAGGTCAATTCTTAGGGAATTATCTGATTTCACTTAGTTTACAAAGTAATTCAATTGACATTTTGAACTTGATTTCTATTGGTGTTTTTTTTTCCATTTCTATCTTTTACTGAAAACAGCAACAACTACAAACAAACTCCTTGACCTATAACCCCCTCGGACAACCATCTGATACTTATTCTCTCTTTTCATCAAAGCATCTCAGAACCATAACCTCTTTCTCCCCTCTCTCCCCACAGAATGCTCTCATACACAATTCCTGGCTGTATAATCATTTACACTTTGAGTTATCTGTCTGATCTCCTTTATCCCTCTTATTATTTTGCCTTTCAGTCCCTATCATCTCTGACCTGGATTGCTTTAGCAGCCTGTTTAATGGGTTCACTCAGGCAAGTCCCCCTTATGGACCTGGAGTCATCTCAATGCCATCATGTCATTTCTCCTGGGAAGTGGATAAGATTAACAGCTCAGATGAATCTCATCTGTATTGTCCTTAAGTCACTTGCTGGAAATAGTTTGTATTCATAATGAATGAGGAGAACCGGAAGATCTAAAAAATCCCTTTTAAATGTCCCTCCTCTAGAAATGTGCTGCATTCGAGGCTGCCTTGCTCTCGGAGTGAACCGCACCTGCTCTGGAGCCCCAAGGCTGTTGGTAAAACTGACCACAGAGTGTAGGAGCCACGTGGGTATTCCCAGGGCATTTCTCAGCACGGATGTTGCTGAGGAATAAAGGGAGGATGGAATGAAGCTTTTTGATAATTTTCTACCTCTTACTTTACTGATATTTCTGTTTCATGATAATCAAAAGGATCCAAGTACTGGCTTCCCCCCCAAAATGAGGCATGCGCAATTTTATCAGACACTAAGACAAAGAGTCACAATTGAGTCTTCAGCTGAGAGTGTTAATCACTTCGTATCAATTTAAAGCAGAGGGTGTCCCTCTTTTCATGTTTCTCTCCACCCCGACCCTTCCTACTCTCCAACCAGAGCATGATTCCTTCCAGCTGAACCACGCTCTCTCCTACCTCAGGGCTTTTGCACATATTGCTCCCTAACCTGGAAATATCTCTTCTTCTCGCCTCACCAACCTCCCTATCTAGTTAACTACTGTATAACTTTAAGTAGTTGATTACTATTCATTCTTCAGTGTTTTACTTTTGGTTGTGTCAAACTTGTGTATTAAATATAATCATGTTCTGTTTTAACAACAACAAAAATTTTTTTTTCTATAAGCTCTTAGGGTTACATTTTATTTTCCTTTCCTTCCTAGTACTTTGCTCCAGTTTGTGATGAACAACCATGTGGATCACTAGTTGATTAACTTCTGACCTCTTTCCACTGCAATGTGAATACCATGAAAAGTGTGGGCCATGTTTGCCTTTTTCTTTTTGTTAACTTTCTCCACAATTTGATTTATTTTATTATTTATTAGTTTTATTTTTTTCTCACTTAACATGCTATGTGCACAATCACCATTTTTTCCTCCATTTCTATATGTTGAATAGACATTTCTCCAAAGGAGACAGGCAGATGGCCAACAGGTATATTAAAACATGCTCACCATCACTACTAGTAAATGATATACCATTGTAATTAGCTAATTATTAATAACAGGAAAGGAGCAAAGGGAAGGCCAGGCATTATAGACATATTCCCTGAAAAGCACAGGGGGAGGGAACTGCATAGGGAAGATAGACGCATGCCTAGTAAAGTTGGAATGACATAGGGAAGATACTTGCCTATCAATCACACCTGAGGACAGATGTGGTTGTTCAGAATGGGCGTGGCCACTGCAAGTTCACAGAAATTTGGGATATAAAGGGTGTCCCAAAATTCACACAAGATTTGAATTTTGCGTGAGCATTAACAACAACAACAACAAAAAATAAAAGCCTAATTTTACTTGGTTTATTGAATCAGATTCTAATATCTGTTGCCCTTTGATTTCAATCCCTTCAATTTGATAAGCATTACCAAGTACCAATTATGGCCCAGGAGCAGGGACAATGAAGACCAATGAAGACCACGGCTTTGCATATGTGCCAGCAAAGCTGTGGAGGCCATTTACCTGATGTGCTATTCCGTACATAACCCTATACTGTATACTTTATGAATCAATAAAAAATTTACAATTTTTAATTATAGACCTGTGTTTTCTATCAAAATTACTTCTTGCATGAATTTTGGGACACCCTTTACAATCCCCTAAATAAAGAAGTTCACCCTGTTGGTTTCTTTTGGCTTGCTTGGCTCATGGCTCTCACTTGGCTTCCTGGTATTCTCCTGTGTGGCCCACCGTCATTCGGACCCCCACAGGCAATGGACTAATGGACTGCAACCAGCCTGATGCTGTCTGTACTGGACCCGGCTCCAACATGGAAAGGAAACTCTGGGCACTGCCTCTGATTTTAGCTCCACTGAAGCCCCAGCTACACTTCTTCTATGACTGGACTAAGGGGAATGGGACTTTGGAAATGCAAATACAGTCTCAGAAAATTCATTTTCTCAGGATAGTACAAAGACTCCACCCCCAGCAACAATGAGGGAAGATGATAACACAGAAATGCAAATCAAAATCACAATGAACAATCATTTACCCCTGTTAGAATGGCTATTATAAAAACAAAACAAACAAAACAAAACAATATGAAACAAAACAAAAGCTTGTGTTGGCGAGGATGTGGAGAAATTGGAAGCCTTTCCACCGTTGGTGGGAATGTAAATTGGTACAGCTACTATGGAAAATAGTATAGAGTTTCCTCAAAAAATTAAAAATAGAACTACCATATGATCCAGTAATCCCACTTCAGGTTTGATACCCAAAAGATTTAAAATCAGGATCTCAAAGTGATATCTGTACTCCTGTGTTCATTGCGTTCTTATTCACAATAGCTAACATATGGAAACAACTAGGCCACAATTGTTTTTGTTCATAGTGTTTCTTTATTTTTTTTAATCCCTTGTGCCTTTCACTGTGCCTGCACATGACAGCACTCAATAAGTTGCTGACTTAATGAATAGACAACTGGGCTCATCACCGTCTCGAAATAGTAACTTTTGTCCACAGAAACTCTCTCTCTGCCTTATGCTAATTCTCATCTGTGGACAAAAAAAGTTGCTGTTGTGCATTAAGTGAACTCTTGACTTCAACAATAGTGCTGGAAAAGAGTTTTCCAGAGGGTCATATTTTTCCTCCTTTACATTTCCTTGAAATATATATGAATAGGCCTCAAAGCATCCCAATTTTTCTCTAATAGCCTATTATATAATTCAAGTGCATAAATTTGTCACCTTGACACATTTCTTCAACATATTTTTGGTCTATACTTCTTTGGGGTGTCCTTTTAAGAATTGTATTATATGTCCCCTCTGAGTTGATTTTAATCCAGATTTTAAATATTTGATGTTCACCTTTATAAAGCGGGACTCTTTCTCATTCTTCCTGCTCTCAGGCTATTTTACTTGCCCACTCTTGCTTTTCTCACAGCTAATATTTTTGAAGATTTATTTCATGGTTGGCAGCTGTTAAAGTTTTTCTTTTCAGATTATTTCATACAACACACAAAACAATGTTCTGATATAGACACTGTTATTATTTCCATGTTACAAATGAGGGAACTGATACTTAAATGCTATTTAACTGGCTCAAGGTCAAATAGTAAATGGGAAGCAGATTCTTATTTCAGAAGCCATTCTTTGTCAATTTTACAAATCTAAGTGACATTTTAAAGGTGTTTTTAAAAAAATGTATTGTGGAGACATTGGCTAATAGGATCATATAGGTTTCAATTGTGCATTTTATGACACGATCTGTATACTGCATTGTGTGCCCAATCATCTTCCATCATTATATATTTAGCTTCCTTTACCCTTACCTACTGCCCACCCCCTTCCCTCTGGCAATCTCCATATTATTGTCTTTGTCTATGAGTTTCAGTTTTATAGCCTACATGTGAGTGAAATCATACGATTCTTAGCTTTTTCTGAGTGACTTATTTCACTTAACATAATAACACCCATGTTGTGGCAAATGGCAGTACTTCACCTTTTCTTTTGGCTGAGTAATATTCCATTGCATATATTATGTACCACATCTTCTTTATCCAAACCTCTATCGAAGGACACTTTGGTTGTCTCCATGTCTTGGGCACTGTGAATAATGTTGGCAGTGAACATGGGGGTGCATATATCGTTGAGAATAAATGTTTTCAAGTTTTTTGGGTAGATACCTAGAAGAGGGATTACTGGGTCATATGATAACTCTATTCTTAAGTTTTTGAGGAACCACCATGCTGTCTTCCATAGTGATTGTACCAGTTTGCATTCCCACCAGTAGTGAGTGATAGTTCTTTTTTTCCCCACAACCTCTCCAACACTTTTTATTACCTGTCTTGTTGATAATAGCCATTCTAACAGGTGTGAGGTGGTATCTCATTGTAGTTTTTATTTGTATTTTCCTAGTAGCTAGTGAAATTGAGCCTATTTTCATGTATCTGTTGGCCATTCAAGTCTTCTGCCCATTTGTTAATTGGATTGTATTATTTGGTGTTGAGTTGTATGAGTTCTTTATTTTTTTTATATTAACCCCTTGTTGGAGCTGTTGTTTTCAAATATCTTTTCCCATTTGGTTGGTTGCCTTTTTGTTTTGTTGTCAGTTTCTTTTGCTGTGCAGAACCTTTTTAGTTTGATATAGTCCATTCATTTATTTTTGCCTTTACTTCCCTTGCCTTTGGAGTCAAATTCATAAAATGTTCTCTACAAGCAAGGTCCATAAGTTTGGTACATATGTTTTCTTCTATGTGATTTATTGTTTCAGAGACCTTATATTTAGGTCTTTGATCCATTTTTAATTAACTTTTGTACATGGGGAGAAACTGTAATCTAGTTTCATTCTTTTGCATGTGGCTTTCCAATGTTCCCAGCACTATTTATTGAAGAGGCTTTCTTTTCATCGTTGTGTGTTTTTAGCTTCTTTGTCAAAAATTATCTGCCCATATTCATGTGGTTTTATTTCTAGGCTCTCAGTTCTGTTTCATGGGTCTATGTGTCTGTTTTTCTGCCAATGCTAAGCTGTTTTGATTATCATAGCCTTGTAGTATAATTTTAAGTCAGGTAGTGCGATACCTCCAGCTTTGTTCTTTTTTCTCAGGATTAATTGTCTATTCAGGGTCTTTTGTGGTTCCATATAAATCTGATGATTTTTTGTTGTTGTTCTATTTGTTTAAAAAGTGACATTGGGATTTTTGATAAGGATTGTGTTAAATCTGTATGTTGCTTTGGGTAATATGGCCATTTTAACTACTTTGATTTTTTGAAAAGTTTGTTTTTAACTGATGTCTGTTACTAGAATAATAAATCCATTAAACACATTATGCACTATTATACTGTGACAATTTATGCTCAAGACAAATAATAAAGTATTTGCCTTTACACTTTTATGTCTCCTAATATTTAAAGAAATCATATTTTTACTAGATGCTTTTAAAATGTGATCATGCAACTCCCTTTCACTTTAGTTCATTCATTCCCAATTCCAGATACCCAACAACTCCACTGATCAGTCCCTCCAATGCCCCTGGGGAGGTCAGGGGTAAAGTAGTGGCTGGGTATTGGGGGCAGATAACTAAGATTTGTTCGCTGCTGTTTGGGGTGACTTTGAATCCTTTTCGCTTTCTTACTTTGTCCTGGTCACACATTTCTCTGTTATTATCTGGAAGAATTTGCAGCCAGATATGTTACTCTAACATTTATCCTTGTGCAGCAGGCTCCTTACATTGGAGGGGGTTTGGGGGAGGTGAGGAAAGCATTTAACAGTCAATGAATTACCTATACAAAGGTAGAATGATATTTTTGGTTTTGCTCGGAAAAACCCACCTTTATCCATTTAAATGTTGAGGTTTACTACTTCTTGGTCATTGGTAACAACTGGCTGAAGGAAAATTCCAGTGCTAACTTCTATATTCACGTTTCCTGACTAAAGTGACTTTTGCTGTCTGGGGAAAGCAGGGACTCCCTGGGGCAGAAATAGAATGAAGCCCAAAGAGGCTGAGCAAGGCTGCTTCCTCTGCTGGGCAAGATCAAGCAAACTCATTGCTCTGTCCTGAAATCAGGATTTCTTCTGGCCCCAAGGTTACTTTGAATAAGAGGAGTGAGGAGTTTCACTAGCTACACTGGAACGATGCAAATGAAAACATTATCAAGAAGCAACTGCTGATATTCATAGTTATAGGAATTTATTCAGAAACTCTTCACTAGGAACCGGAGGGTGTCATAAGGATTCCATAGTCAAAACAGAGAAGTCAAAAGGACAGAAGGGAATCCTTTTGAAGATTAAGAAGTGAGCTCTTAATGGGGTGGGGGAAGCTTTCTCAAATTATCTGGGACTTTTAAAAAGAACTCATTTTATTTTATATTTTCCCTCACCATTTATTCCCTTTATGCCCTCTTCACCTCTCCCCTCCTCCTCCACCCCACAATCACCACACTGTTGTCCATGTCCATGAGTTCTCTCTCTTATTTTTGTCTCACTTTTGCTCAATCCCTCCACCCCTCCCTACACCCCAACACCACCAGTGCTGCCTGCCTGCTCTCTATCTGTGAGTCTGTCTCTATGTTGCTTGGTATTTCAGTTTGTTCATTAAATTCCACCTATGAGTGAAATCATATGGTTCTTGTCTTTCTCTGAATGGTTGGTTTCACTTAGTATAATTTTCTCCAGGTCTATCCATGTTGTCGTGAAGGGTAAAAATTTCTTCCTTTTTATGGTAGAGTAGTATTCCATTGTGTAGATGTACCATAGCTTTTGTATCCACTTGCCAACTACCTATATAGGTTACTTAAAGGGACTTCTTGAAGTGGAATATAAATTAGAGGTGATTCAGGATCATCAAAGTTACATCAAAGTCAATATTGAAAAGTCCACATATCTTAATATGTGAAGGAGGTAGGAGGATTTTTTTAGTCAGTTGCAAATCAAAGTCTAAGTTTAATTCATTTCTTATCTAGTATAAGACATTAGATAAATGCTCAATGGTAATATTTGGAGAACATTCTTTATCTTTACAGAATTCACATTATCCACCTCCATGGGCTCCCATCATTGACCCTGCAGTGATACTGACAGAGAACCCCCCTTTGGGACAATTTACATATCCTCATTTTACAGGGATAATACCTCTTTCTATTGTCTTTGAGTTCTCCAATGGGCAGCATGGATCTGGGTATTTATCTTGTTGTGGAAGAGAAAGAAACATTACCACATACTGTCACGTAGGACAATTCCCTAGTTCACAGACTCATAAATATACTTAAAAACAACTTGAAAATAGAAACATAACTTTTTGTTGAGACACAAGTTGCATGGAAAATACTTTATATATCTAAAATACCACTTTGGACTTATCTATCCAAAAGGAGAAAACACACACACACACACACACACACACACAAAAACAACTCTAAAAAATTCATAGCTGGTTATATTGCTGAAGCTACATGTAACATAAATGTTATCACATGGTCATATGACACCCTGTTACTTGTACTCATGACTTCTCAGAGACATCTAGATCTTTAGTTAGGAAATCGGTGTTTTTACACCATTCTTCTTCTCTGAAATAAAATTTCTACCTTAAATAGTTGTTCTAATAGCTGTGTCCACAATTAAAGAAATAACCAAATGACAACATTAAAACAAAAACACCACCTGCTTAAGTTGGCTATTTTTTAAAAATATATTTTATTGATTTTTTACAGAGAGGAAGGGAGAGGAATAGAGAGTCAGAAACATCGATGAGAGAGAAACATCCATCAGCTGCCTCCTGCACAACCCCCACTGGGGATATGCCCGCAACCAAGGTACATGCCCTTGACCGGAATCGAACCTGGGACCCTTCAGTCCGCAGGCCGACGCTCTATCCACTGAGCCAAACGGGTCAGGGCAAGTTGGCTATTTTTAATTTTTTTCACATTGGTGTTTTTTCAGATAATTGAGCATTTAAAATAGATATGTGTATATTTCTTTCTGTGTTATTATGAAATTTGTTCATAATGATGATGTACTGGAAAATATATGGTTTGTAGAGGGAAAAGACTAGATTAGAATCCCAGCTCTAACACCTACTGTCTCTGTCCCTTGCTCATCAGCTATAAAATGAGAATATTGATGCCTCTCTCATGGGGTTATAAATATGTCCATATAATATATGTCAGATAGTGAGGACAAAGCCTCATACTAAATAGGCATTCCAAAATATTATAGCCTGCCAATTTTTAATATACTAGTATATTTTTATTGTTGATGGTATTACAGATGTCTCCCATTTCCTCATCCCCCCCTCTTTCCAGCCCCTACTCATCCCCCAAGGTCTTCACTACCCTATTGTCCATGTCCATGGGCTATGCAGGCTATGCAAATAAGTATATGTTCTTTAATTTATCTCTTCCTGTCCTCCCAACCCCCCTATTGAGGAATGTCAGTCTGGTCCATGCCTCCATGCTTCAGATCTTACCTTGTTGGTCAATTCATTTTGTTCATTGATGTCACAAATATGCCTGCCAGTGAGTTATAATGTAAATGTAACATGCACTATAGCAGAGCAGAGTGAAAAGAGGGCTTTTGAATTAATATTTAAGAAAACTTTCCAAATTAAAGAAGACTTGAATCTACAAGTTTTAAAAGGCAATATTGTTATTCAGGGAAAACTAATCCAGTAGAGCCAACACTGTGGTCTATCTAAAAATTAGGGCAGACAGGCAAAATCACCAAGTCTTTCATAAAGGTGAAGAAAATTCACTTCAAATTTTGTTTAAGCTTTAAGTGGCCTGGGGTTCCCAGTTAACACAAGGGTTATAAAACACTTAATGTTAGTCCTTCCAGAATATTACGCTAAGTACCTAATTTTTATATTGAGGTGACTTGGAAAAGAAAAGAATATATCTTGATAAGTTAATATGGTTCTGAGTGTTAGAAGGAACATTGAAATTTAAATGTGACAGAAGGAACATTGAAATTTAAATAAATTAGAATCCTTAGGTTGTAATCAAATACATGATTTAGTTTTTTCTTCCCATATTTCACCCCCAAAACACCAACTGGTCCCCATCCAAATGACAGCTCTAAATTCGAAAAGTAATTTGGTATTTAACTTAAATTTTTTCCATTTATTCATGCATCTCTATATAATTATGAAACATTAAATTATTAAAAATAAAATAGTTGCAAATAACCAACTAGTGTTAGAAATATTGGTATAAGCTTCCACTTTCTCTCTGTGTTGGAAAAATAAGTTGGAAAACTCGGTAACGAAGGCCCTGATCCATAAACTATCCTATAACTTCCCTGATGGTTCAATTCCAAAGATTTCATTTATTTACACACTAAATACTGCTCACAGACACTGGATGGAAAAGGTATGATTTGTCACTATTTAATAAAACATCCTTACCCCAATCACTGACAACATGAGTCTGTTTTGCAATTTTCATTCTGAATAGTCTTTTTTTAAAAATATTTTTTATTGATTTTTTTAGAGAGAGGAAGGGAGAGGGAGAGAGAAATAGAAACATTGATGAGAGAGAAACATCATTGAACAGCTGCCTCTTGCACACCCCGACTGGGGATCAAGCTCACAACCTGGGCACGTGCCCTGACCGAGAATTGAACCAGTGACCTTTTAGTTCATGTGTCAACACTCAACCAATGAACCACACCAGCCAGGCTGAATAGTCCTAATTTTAAAAAATGATAATAACAAGACAATTTGCCAGAATATTGCTGTTACATATATTGTTCAATAATTTTTTCCATGGGAAGTTTTGTGACATTTTTCCTGATGAACATGTCTTGAGAGAGTCCCAGACTGTACAATAATCAATTGGACTGTATAGCACAGGCTGAGACTGTCTTACTAGTAAATTGCTATCAAGTTCTTTTGGCACCAAGCCATCATTCTCTTGAGTTTATTAAGGTGTGTTCATGCCTTAGGAAGGGAGATGGGTTAGAAAAACTCTTAGGTTCATCCACCCTTATTTTCATGCCACGGAAAGCTCTGATTGCCTTTGGAGTGGTGTTAAGGAAGACCAAAACAGAAACTGCAGGAGAAAATGTTTTTCTTTGACATTTTGAACCGGGAGGTGGGTGTTTACAGATGAAAATGTAGGAGGGAGGAATCAAAAACAAGCCTGAGATCTCTTAGGCACAGTTGTGGGAAGATCATTTTACTCTGGAACACATGACCTTGAAGTCTTTCAAATCCCCAGGCTAGCTCAAGCCACTGCCTCCAGCAGTTAACAAATGATGTTAGAATTGTTCAGTGCCCACATTTAAAGGGTTAACTGGCAAAAGCAAAGATCATCATGGCATAGTAGTGGAGATAGGGATGTCACTGGATATAGGTGAAGAATCAAATAAAAAGTGTGTGTGTGTTTTGCCAGATTAATTGTGTAGCTTCTCTAGTTTAGGCTTATGATTTTTCTGGTTGTAGCCTCCCTTAATATCAAACAGAAAACCTACAACTTCATTCCAAGAATACACATGGGGGTGGGGGAGGGGGGCTGGTAACAAGAACTAAATAAACAATGCTCTGTTTGCTCAAATGTTTAGCAAATAGCTTAGGGATTATTGCATACACCATTGTTGAGAACCTAGCCAATTCTCAAAGATGTTTCTGTGCTCCACTAATAAAATAATTCATGTATGTATAATGACACATTGTAATTATTGCCACATGGTTAACACTTAGACAAAACCTGAGGGAAGAAAGTCAACATTTGATGAAACTTTATCAGAAATCAACATTTATGACAGCACAGTAAAAACCCAAATCCAAAACAGGATAAAACCAACAGTAGCAATCATCTGATATGTCAGTACATATTTTTTTCTCATACGTTTCCCTCCTTATTACTTTTTCTGGTTATGACCTAGGTATATGATTGATAGAGTTACTGGAAATAGCACATTGAAGTTTCATAGAAAAAAACTTACTAAGTGTTTAATGTTGGATCTGTCTACTTTAGCCATAAATACTCAGCAGAACCTTGCCTGTGATGCAAAAATCTGTAGTGGGAGAAACCTCAAAGAGAATTCTTTTGGTTGAGCATCTGGTTGATGGGACTGAATCCAAGCGATTATGATTTGTGACTCTAATCTCAAGTAAAGCCTTGTTCTGGGCCTCATTCTTGCTTCAGCAATTAATTTGTGGAGTTGAATTTTTACAGAAGGTAAGAGCTAAATAGTAGAGAATAAAATCCATTCCAATTTTATGTTTAAAACAGCGATTCTCAACCTGTGGGTCGTGACCCCTTTGGGGGTCGAACAACCCTTTCGCAGGGGTCGCCTAAGACCATCGGAAAACACATATATAATTACATATTGTTTTTGTGATTAATCACTATGCTTTAATTATGTTCAATTTGTAACAATGAAAATACATCCTGCATATCAGATATTTACAATACGATTCATAACAGTAGCAAAATTACAGTTATGAAGTAGCAACGAAAATAATTTTATGGTTGGGGGTCACCACAACATGAGGAACTGTATTAAAGGGTCGCGGCATTAGGAAGGTTGAGAACCACTGGTTTAGAAAGTCACAGATCTTTATAAAAAGACATAGCTATTATTATGTCTAAAACAAAGTATATCTACAATTTGAAACCAAATAATGATATGTTTTGAATGACCTCATGTCTTACTCTGGTGACTGAAGCTCAATCTATTGAATGGAATTTAGTACATATTAACATTAAAAACCAGTAGATTTAAATATAATTCCATTTGTTATTTTATCCTGTTTAAGTATTAAAGTAAACCTCTTGGTAATCCATTCACTCATTCATTCCGTAAATATTTGTTCAATGCCTACTATTTGTTCTAGGCACCAGAGTCTAGGACAAATTCCCTGATATATGGGGATTGTATTTTTGATGAGTCAATAAACAAATATGTAGAATATTACCATGTGTAATGCACATTATGAAAAAAAATAAAGCAGGATGGAAGGGGAAAAGTGGGTGAAGGGACTCTTGTTATGTGTAGTGGTCAGGGAAGGCTCTGAGTGCTAACATTTAAGGGGAGACTCAAGGAAGGGAGTGAGCAAGGAGGAAGTCTGAAATCCATAAGAAGAGTTGAAAGGAAGGACAAGTACAAAGTTTCTAATGCAGGACTAAATTCAGCTTATTTGAGGGACCTCTGGAAAGTCAATATTGCTGGAGTAGAGTGAACAAGTGGAGAGATAAAATAACTAAATTTAGAGGATAGACAGAGTCCAACTCAAGAAGAGCCCTATAAAGTTGGGTTAGAATTTGGATTTTATTCTAAGCATGATGGGAATCACTGAAAGATTTTGAGAAGCGAAGTGACATGATTAAGGTTTTCACACATCTTTCTGGCTGTGTTGTGAAAGATTGATTGTAATGGAGAACAAGGGTGGAACAAGGGTGTCAAGAAGAAGGTTATTATGCAGGGACTGACCATGGATATTGGTGGCTCCTGTCAGACCAATGTCAGTGGGATGAGACTGGTTTAATTATAGATATACTGCCAAGCCAGGAATGATGAGATTGCTCTGTTGGAATGGATAGGTGTTAGGCAAAGTGATAAATTAAGGATGATTCCAAAGTACTTGGTTTGAACCACTGGGAAATGTTTTGAGACCACTATTCATTCTTTTCTCAAATATTAATAAAAAATGCAGACTTATGCTAGGCACTTTTGCTAGGTGCTTAAGTATGCCAATGAAAATCATTGACAGAGATCCCTGAAGGAAAAAGACAATAAAATGAACATAAATAAATACATTTAAAGTATGTTAGAAAGTGATAAGTGTTGTGGAATGAAGGAAAGAACAGAGAAGGGTAAGGGGGTTGGGTGACAGAACAGCTTTCTTTATTAAATGAGGTAACCTGGATTGGCCTCATTGGGAAGGTGAAATCTGAACAGGCCAAGGAGGCCAGTGTGGCTACAGTGTGGAGGGGAGAATGGTGGGCGATGAAGCAAGGCACTAAACAAGAAGACTTGGTTGTGTAGGGCCTTGAAGGCTTTGAGATTTAGTTTCCTTTTGGAATGAAATGTGGAGTCACTTCAGAGTCTTTTGAGCAGGGAAGAGACATGATCTGACTCATGGTTAAGTCTCACTCTGGCTGCTCCTCTGAGAATACATATAGGGCGGCAAAGATAAAGCAGGGAGACCTGATCAGGGGCTATGGCAATAATCCAGATGAGCTCTGATGGTGGCTTGGGTAAAAAAAATAGCAGTGAAAGTGGCAACAACTGGCCAGATTCTGGATACATTTAGAATAGAGCCCTCTTGATTGAGATGATGAAGGCTTTGATTTGAATGTGAGGTGGAGAAGGCCAGGAGTTCAGTTTTGAACATTGTAGGTTTGAGATGCCTAGTAGGCATCCAAGTGAAGGGGTCAGGTTGGCAGTTGGATATTCAAGTCTGGAACTCAGGAGAATGTTTTGAGCCGGAGATCTACATTCCTACATGGGGGTGTAAGTATGGTGTTTAGAACCATAGGCAATGGATGAGGTCATCTTGTGAGAGGAAGGAGAAAGACAGGAGGAAAAAGATGAAGTCCTTGGACAATCTAACACTTAGAAATAGGGAAAAGAGGAAGAACCAACAAAGGAACCACTGAGGTAGGGAAGAACTAAGTGGATATGCTGTCAACTGAAGAAAGTGTATTAAACAGGAGGGAGTGATCAATTGTGATATTGGCTGCCAGGAAGTCAAGTAAGATGACTGAGAATTGATCTTTGGATGTAGCAGTTTTGGAAGAACAGTGAGGGAGAAAGTTTTGAAGAGAATGGGAATATTGGTGGGAGGAAAAACCAGTCTGGGAGTGAAGCAGATAGGGGCTGAGTATATAAAGGCATCAACACAAATTATTGTATCTATTGTAACTAATTTTCTTTGTTTGCTACATCCAGCCAAGTTCTTAAGCAAGCCTGAGAGAATGCTGAATCATTTCTTTACTCAGTGATTAGTACTTAATTACTTCATTAAAATATTTCTTGCTTTTACTCAGAATCAATTTTGTAGCTCCCTTCTGAAATTCATCTTGCCAGAAGAAATATGAATCCCTTGTAGTGTTTTTAATGACTCAGAGACAAAGGACATCTTTCTTTTTATTGAGTTATTTGTATGTTCTGAATCTCATATTGTAATAAGTTAATATTTATTGTAGTGCAAGCCCAATAGTGCAGTGTTTGACATTGAGTTAACTGTAAAAATCATTGTATCTTATAGTATACTAGAGGCCCAGTGCACGACATTCGTCCCTCAGCCCGGCCTGTGCCCTCTCGCTGTCCGGGACCCCTCAGGGGATGTCTGCCTGCTGACTTAGGCCCCGAGAGGCTCCCACCACTACTGCTGTGCTTGCCAGCCACGAGCCTGACTTCTGGCTGAGCAGCGCTCCCCCAGTGCACACTGACCACCCAGGGGCAGCTCCTGCATTGAACGTCTGCCCCTTGGTGGTCAGTGCATGTTATAGTGACCGGTCATTCTGCCGTTAGGTCTATTTGCATATTAGCCTTTTATTATATAGGATACTGTCCCAAAAGAAAGGCAAAAATGGTGCTTATACATTTTGCGAGTAACAATGCATTGCTTTGTGATGTGTCTTGAGCAGTTGTTTTATATTTAACTATTGCATTGTTGATCGTATTTCTTCCTAATTTGATTGTAAGCTCTTGGAAGGCAGAGACTATGCTATGCATATCCCTCAAAGCAAACAACAAATGTGCATTCAACCTTATGTTTTTTCTGTTACATGATTAAATTAATGCTATCTTGCTTAAAATCTGGGTAGTAACAAAACCAGAAAACCTGTCCTTTCTGGTAGGAGATAACCCAGAATGTCTTCCAATTGGTGGCTTAATTCTCCATAGTGCCACTTTTTACTGGCACTAGATCAACAGTTTTAGGGGCTCTTTCATCCTGCTTGTACTTCCTGTACTCCATTAAGCATTTTGATCACTAAAATAAAAATTGACCCTTTGGGGAATGGTACATTGTATATTGCTATTATCTTGATTAGAATCTACAGATTAGAACAAAAGGTTGTATTTAATCCTTTATTTGATAAACAAAGACATTTAATGACCCATGTAGGTCTTCTAATTGGTGAATAATGACTGGCATATATTTTACTTCCCACTTTATTGATTTTATTACACACTAGAGGCTCAGTGCACAGATTCATGCACTGGTGGGGGGTGTGGCCTGTGGGAGATCAGCCTGCTGTGGGAGTGCCACTCATCCTGGTGAGCTGAGCGACACTCCCACTATGGGAACACACTGACCACCAGGGAGCAGTTCCTGCATTGAGTGTGTGCCCCTGATGGTCAGTGCGCATCATAGTGACTGGTTGACTGGTCGTTCTGGTCATTCTGCTGTTTGGTCACTGGGCTTTTATATATATAGATTTCCTTGAAATAATAATTTTCAAATAAATTTTTGAATTTTCCCAAAATATTCATCCACACATTTCTTCAAGTGTATTCAATTATAGTTGGTGATCTATCATATAGGTCTTATAACAGGAAAATGGGCCATTTATTATTTTTAAATCTAACTTACTTTTATGTAAAAAATGTGCTGACTCTCCAATAATCTTCCCATTAGAAGTATCTTTAAAAACAGATAGAAGAGACTGAATAAAAATTATGTACTATAGCCACTTCAACAGCTTAATTCTCAAACTCTAAATAGGTGCTTCTTAATAGAAACATATGAATGTGCAAGTCTATTTAGTGTTTCAGATGAAGAACATCACAGAAAATTCTTTCCAGAAAATATCCTTGGCTTAGCTAGTTTGCTTTCTTGTCCAGCTTAAAGTTGCCACATACTTCTCAAATCCTTACAAAGCCACTAAGTATTTCTTTGGTTCTTAAGGCTCTGGTGAAGATTTCAGATGCAAATTTTGGTGGTGACTTTAGGCCATACATTTCTGCCACAGAAATAAAGTAATAACAGGGTCTCTGGGCTTGATATTTTAGATTCTGTCACTTACATAACACACTTTCTTATGTCCTGCCATGTCTTTAGATTGCATGATCCTCCCTCCTTCATCGTGTGAAATAGTAGAATAGATCCTTGCATGCCAAAGTTATATGTATACATATATTTATTTTATAAAAATACTAGAGCCTGGTGCCTGAACTCAGGCACGGGTGGGGTCCCTAGGCCTGGCTAGCAATTGGAGCCAGTCAGGGGAAGGGACCTCGGGAGGTTGCTGGCCGCAGGAGATTGGCTGTGGGAGTGCACTGACCACCAGGGGGCAGCTCCTGCATTTAGCATCTGCCCCCTGGTGGTCAGTGCACATCATAGAGACTGGCTAACTGGTCATTCTGGTTGTTCTGGTCGTTTGGTTGTAATGGTCTCTTGGGCTTTTATATATAGACTAGAGGCCTGGTGCACAAAAATTTGTGCACTCGGGGGTCCCTCAGCCCAGCCTGTGCCCTCTCGCAGTCTGGGACCCCTCGGGGGATGACCACCTGCTGGCTTAGGCCTGCTCCCCTGGGGATTGTGCCTAAGCTGGCAGTGATACATCCCTTGGGGGATGTCCACTTGCCAGTGGGCCGAAGCTGCAGTTGAACATCCATAGAGCTGCTGAGGAGGCAGGAGAGGCTCCCACCATCGCTGCTGTGATGCCATCAGCCTGGCTTGTGGCTGAGCAGAGCTCCCCCTGTGGGAGTGCACTGACTACCAGGGGGCAGCTCCTGCATTGAGCATCTGCCCCCTGGTGG
>NW_005871180.1:3315344-3384065 GCF_000147115.1 Myotis lucifugus
AGCCCTGGGTGCCATGAAAATTCCATGCCACTGTGGGGGAATGTCCCTCCAGGCCAAGCCCTGCCACCCTTCTCCAAATCTAAGGACCCCTTGGGGGGATTGTCCTGACTTCCCAGGTTTTAGGCCCCAATCCACAAAGGCCTAAAACTGGGCAGTCGGGACATTCCTCCTCACAATCCGGGGACTGCTTAGCTCCCAACCACTCGCCTGCCTGCCTGATTGCCCCTAACTGCTTCTGCCTGCCAGCTTGATCACCCCATAACCACTCCCCTGCCAGCCTGATCGATGCCCAACTGCCCTCCCCTGCAGTCCTGATTGCCCCCAAGTGCCCTCCCCTGCAGGCCTGGTTGCCCCCAACTGCCCTCCCCTGCCGACCCAGTCACTCCTATCTGCTCTCCCCTGCAGGCCTGGTCGCCCCCAACTGTCCTCCTCTGCTGGCCTGGTTGTCCCTAACAGCCCTCCCTTGCTGGCCTTATTGCCCACAACTGCCCTTCCCTGCTGGCCATCTTGTGGCTGTGGGTGCCACCATCTTTGAGGGCATGGCAGTCAATTAGCATATTCCCTCCTTTTTGGCTGTGGGTGCTGCCATCTTTGAGGGCATGGCAATTAGCATATTTCCTCCTTATTGGCCGTGGTCACCACCATCTTTGCGATGGCGTGAGGGTCAATTAGCATATTCCCTCTTTATTAGATAGGATAGTGTTTTGTGTTAAGGCATTGCTACTAACTTTCTTTATACCAGTTTACTTCTTTTTAAACTTATTTTTCTATTTATAGTTTGAAACAGAATAATAAGGATATTAGAAGACATGATATAAATATTATTCTAGTGCAGCGGTCACCAACCTTTCGGACCTCAAGGACCACCAGTGGTCCATGGACCACCAGTTGGTGACAGCTGTTCTAGTGGAATGTACATTCATGTAATCATCAGATATCATTGGGCATCTACTGTGTGCCAAGTACTGTGCAATCTACTAGAGATAAAAAGGGCAAATACACAGTCTTTCCTTAATGGAATTAGAGGCTAGTGACCATTTTATATTATTATTTAAAAGTAGATGCCTGGTGCACAAATTCATGCACTGGTGGGGTCTCTCTGCCTAGCCTGTGGGGATGGAGCCGAAACCAGCTCATCGACATCCCCCAGGGGGTCCAGGATTGCGAGAGGGTTCAGGCCAGGCCAAGGGACCCCACTGGTGCGCGATCAGGGCTGGGGAGGGACCACAGGAGGGTTCCAGGGCATGTCTGGCCTGTCTTTCCTAGTCCCAGTTGGGGCCGATTGAGGGTGTCTTACCTAGTCCCAATTGGGGCTGAGGGCCGGCCAGCTGGGGAGGGACTATGGGAGTTTGGTCAGCCAGGGCGGAACTGTGGGAGGGCTCCAGGGTGTGTCTGGCCCATCTTGCCCAGTCCTGATTGGCTGGACCCCAGCAGCAAGCTAACCTACCAGTTGGAGCGTATGCCCCTTGGTGGTCAGTGCACATCATAGCAACTGGTTGAATGGTCGAACTAACGGTCAGACACTTAGCAAATTAGGCTTTTATTATATAGGATGTGATCAGGTCAAAATTATTAGGTGATAGGACTTAGCCTTTTCTCTCCTTTTGGAGTCTGACTTCTTCCCTGTCACCAAATCTAAAGAGAAGGGTTCAATGACAGTCAAATGAGTCTTCAGCTTGTGTGCAGAATCAGAGGTAAAGGGAACTGGGGACAGTGAGGAGGTGAGTGCTTAGGTTGGAGGAGACTATGGTCAGTTCTGTTATAATGCTTGTTCTAAAAACATGACTTTGTTCCAGGATGACTGATGGAACATAATACTAGGGAACAATTGCAACATGAAGATTTTGTGTTGCTTGCATACTGTTTCATCCACAAAAAAACAGTAGGTGAAAGTAGAAAATTGCACTAGCTGAACACAGCCATTTACAAATACACAAAACGTACACACCTCAAATATCTACTGGCAACCTCAGTTCACCCTGTGTTATGTCACACTCATCTATGCCTAGTGTTATGACTTTTCTCTCATTTCAGCTAACCTTCCATCCACCTTCACAATTGCTCACTAGCTGCCCTGCTTGTGATGCTCACTACACTGCTCATCTTTTAAAGATAAAGCATAATATTTATTGTAGTAATTTTTTGTAGTAATTTATTTCCTAACCACCTATAGGAAATACAATCTAACCAGCATGTACTAAATTGTGCCACTGTTTTTATTATGTTTCTATTTTTTTTAAATGAAAGTTGTATATAAGATTCCTGCATCTTCTCAATTGTTCTTTCCTTGTATTTGCCCTTTTCCTTTCCTTACTTGGTGAGATTTGGCTTCACATTAAAGGATATTTTATGGTCTTTGTCCAGCTTTAGTTTAGTGACTGAACTTGCTGGGGTGAATGTCCACATGAACAGTTATACCATTAGCTTTCTCCTGCTGCACTGGTTCAATGTAGATGACATATTTTTTTCCTGTAAACCTGGACTTTGCCAATTTGCTGCTCTTTGTAATGTCCTTAAACAACCTGAACTTCATTATCCTTTCAGATGGGCATGGATCAAACATTGTACTTCTATCTCAGAACTTTGGAAAAAGAAGACATAATCTTCCTGCGAATGTGGGAAGGTGCATTGAAATGCCTCTTATGGTTCTTGCTCCGGTCAGAAGTCACAAAGGGATTGAATTTCATTTTGACTCCTGGCGCTTCTCAGATCGGTTTCTATCTTTTTAAATGTGTCACTAACAATGTTTCTGAGTGTTGTTTCCCATCAACCCTGTGGTGTTATTTGTACAGTTTGGGATAGCATCTGTGATTTTAAGAAACATGTCACATTATAGCAAAACTGACTGTATTTTCCATATTACTATGTATATCCCATATTTTGTAGGAGAGAGCATCATTTTAAGCATAAATGGTTGGAAAAGGAAACAAAAATTTTAGCCTTATTATTGTAGTCTATGTTTTGTAGAGGGCCCCTGGGAAGGCACATGGGCATTTATACTTAATAACTGCCAGCTGAACCCAAGGTGACAGGCAGAGCCAGGTCCTGGATACACATCTTACCAAAAAGGCAGAAGTGTTCTCAGCTTGACTTTCATCTTTGCCCAGGTGTCAGGGAGTGGGTTTTGATATGTAAATCCAGTCTAGCACCGGGAATGAATATGACTCGGGCCCACCCAAACTCCTTTATCTTGAATTTTGGTGAAACCTCCTGGTATTTGGGGTATAAAATAAACAGGCTGCTCTGGTGCTGGGTCCCTGTCTCTCCCTCAGAAGAGGACGGCGGTCCCACCCGGTCCCAGCTTTTTCCTTTCATCTTTGTGTCTTGTCTCTTTAATTTCTCAAATCCCCAGCCCCCTCTACTCAAAGAACCAGACCACTCTCTTTCCGTGCTGGATGCGGAAAAGAGAGACCCCTCCATAATGTATTGTGTTAAGGATACTTGAAAAACACAAGTAAAAAACTCCAGTGATAAAAAATCATTGCTCTGGGGGAAAACCTAAAAGTGATAGGCTCAAGCCATAGTCAAAGTGTGATTATTGAACATGCAGTATTGGGCTGCTCCTAGTGTGATCTTCGTAGCTCAGTTGGGTTATTTCTTTGCATTTCAGGTATTAGCAGCTGAAGGTCAATCTTTCTCAGATGCTGCCCCAGTACTCTGGGACCTCATTTGAAACCACACGTGTAACTTGATGACTGAATCAGCTCCACAACCTCCATATGAGCAAGCTGAGTAACAGTCCATTCATGCGGAGAACAATGAGAAATTTTCTAATCTGATAAAAACATTAATTCTCTATGCTTGCAAACAAGACCATGAACTAAAAAGTCTAATGAAGTTGAGTATAAAATGAGTATGTGGTAGTTGTGAATAGCTTTTGAAGACAGGAACAATGAGCCTGATTTAAACTTGATAATTCTCTAACTTTCTAATTAATAAAGAGGAAAGTTTACTAAATATAGGATAAAGATTATAGTCCCTAATGAGTTCTGAATAAATATTAATTGAACCACTATCTGCTGTAATCTAGATATTACTTGCTAGGTAATGTTGCTACAATTAAAGATATTTTCAAATGCTGAAATATATATTTGCTAAAACTTGCCTTTTTCAAATTGTTAATTGGCTGGTATAAAAAACATAAACGAGCCCTGACTGGTTTGGCTCAGTGGATGGAGCATTGGCCTGCGGACTGAAGGGTCCCAGGTTCGATTCCGGTCATGGGCGTGTACCTTGGTTGCGGGCACATCCCAAGTAGGGGGTGTGCATGAGGCAGCTGATTGATGTTTCTCTCTCATAGATGTTTCTGACTCTCTATCTCTCTCCCTTCCTCTCTGTAAGAAATCAATAAAATATATTTAAAAAAACACATAAATGAATACAAATATATTTCCCAGTATAACTTTAAAAAAAGGCTTGTAAACTGAAAACTATAGCACATTAATGAAGGAAATTAAAGAATACTGATAAATGGAATGATATTCTTGTTTCATGGCTTGGAAGAATTAACACTGTTAAAGTATCCATACTATCCAACATAATCTATAGATTCAATGCAATTCCTGTCAAAATTTCAATGGCATTTTTCAAAGAAATCGAAAAAAAATCCTAAAATTCATATGTAATCATAAGTGATCCCGAGTAGCCAAAACAATCTGGAGAAAGACAAGCAAAACTGAAGGCATTACATTTTCTGACTTCAAAGTATATTACAAAGCTGTAGTAATCAAAACAGTATGGCACTGATATAAAAACAGACACATATTAATAAAACTGGAAAACATCAACAAAAACAGACACATAAACCAATGGGACAGACTAGAGATTCCAGAAATAAGCACACACATATATGCTTAACTAGTATTTGATAAGGGTGCTAAGAACACACTATAGGGAAAGGATAATCTTTTGAATAAATGGTTTGGAGGAAAAAAAACACCCTGCATATCCATGTGTAAAAAGATTAAGTTGGATCTTTATCTTACACCATACATAAAAATTAACTTGAAATAAATTGAAGACTTACATGTAGGACCTAAAACCATAAACTCCTAGAATAAAACATATGGAGAAAGCTCCTTGACACTGCTCTTGACAATCTTTTTTTTGGATATGACACTAATAGCACCGGCCACCAAAGGAAAAATAAACAAGTAGGACTACATTAAAACATGTAGCTTTTGCACAGCAAAGGAAAACCATCCCATATAATAAAAGCCTAATATGCTAAGGGTCTGTTCATCTGGTCATCCATTCAACCAATCAAAGTGTACTATGCTAATGATATGCTAAGGCCGCTCAACCACTCACTATGACATGCACTGACCATCAGGGCGGCAGATACTCTGACCGGTAGGTTAGCTTGCTGCTGGGGTCGGGCTGATGGAGACTGAGCGAGATGGGCTGGACACACCCTGGGGCCCTCCTGCAGCCCCTCCCTGGCTGGCCAACCTCCTGTGTCCCTTCCTGGCCCAGATTGTGCACCAGTGGGGTCCCTCGGCCTGGCCTGTGCCCTCTTGCAATCCAGAACCCTTCAGGGGATGTTGGAGAGCTGGTTTCGGACCAATCCCACAGGCCAGGCTGAGGAACTCCATTGGTGCACAAATCTGTGCACTAGGCCTCTAGTAAAAAATAAATAGAAAACCTACAGAATATTGGAAAATATTTACAAATTATATATTGATAAGAAGTTAAAATCCAAACTATATGGAACTCATATGATTCAATAGCAAAACAACAATCTATTTAAAAATCAACAGAGGAACTAAGTAGACATTTTTTTTAAAGAAGACATCCAAAAATCAACAGATATATGAAAAAGTGCTCAATATCATACCAATCATCAGGGAAATGAAAATCAAAATCCCAATGTGATATCACCTTAAAAGCCATCTGCTAGAATGACTACTATAAACAAGACAAGAGATAGCAAGTGTTGGTGAGGGTGTGGAGAAAAGGGTATTCTTGTGCACTATTGATTGGAATATAAACTGGTGCAGTCATTATAGAAAGCAGTATGAAATTTCCTCAAAAAAATTAAAATTAGAACTACCATATAATTTAGCAATTCTACTTCTGAATAATATCTAAAGTAAGTGAAATGAGAAGCTCAAAGAAATATCTGCATCCTTCCCTCAATGTTTACTGCATAATTATTCACAATAGTCAAGTTATTGAAATAAACTAAGTGTCCATCAATGGAAGACTTATAATTTCCAAATATATATATGGAAATCCTGCCATTTGAAACTATATGAATGAATCTGTATAACATTATGCCAAGTGAATAAGTATGACCTTATTTAGATGTGGAATCCAAAAACAACAAACTCATAGAAACAGAAAGTAGAATGGTGTTTGCTTGGGTCTTAGGGGTAGGGGAAGTGGGTATATGTTGGTCAAAGAGTATAAACTTTCAGTTATAAGATGAATAAATTCTCAGGATGTAGTGTTTTGTATAGTGTCTGTAGCTAATAATATTGTATTGTATACTTGAAAATTGCTAAGAGGGTAGATCTTAAGTGTTCTTACAACACAAAAAAAATTGTGAAGTGACAGATGTGTTAATTGTAATCATTTCACGAGTAGGTCCTTTTGTCACCTGAGCGCGATTTGTGGATGCGTCTAGCACTAACCACTGCACAATGAGACTGCTGACTGGCTCACTCAACTCGTGCATGAATTGCGCGCACCTCCATCACGCCATGTCTCCCGTCACCCGACTGACTGACACCCCCACTTCTTCTAATGCCACTTCTTCAAAATAGACTCACCCAGACTGAAAACCGACTTCTGCGCATGGGCCACGAAGTTTCAATCTCATTGTATGCGTGCGCCTGCACATGGTATTTTGTGGAAGAGCCACACTCAAGGGGCCAAAGAGCCGCATGTGGCTCATGAGCCACGGTTTGCCGACCACTGATCTATGCAATAAAAAAAGATTTTGTGTAATAGATCAACCAACAATAACAAAAAAACTCCAAGAAATAAGAATATGGTAAAAATAAAATATTCAACAGAAGATACAGGAGAAAAGAGAGAAAGAAAAAAACATAAAAATTAATGAATCCTACATAATAAAAGGCAAATGTGCAAATTGTCCCTTTGACCGGGAGTTCGACCAGGGGGTGAGGCCAGCTGGCCAACCCCCCTGCTGGCCCCGCCCATGGCCCCTCCCCCTGGCCAGCCCTGCCCGTAATCGACCCCCCCTGATCAGGGCAGGGCCAGCTGGCCAACAGCCGCCCCTACTCCTCCCCCCCCCCCTGCTGGCCCTGCAGATAGGCCCCAGTCAGGGTGGACCAGCCAGACCCCACCTGTGCACGAATTCGTGCACCCGGGCCTCTAATAACTTATAAATTGTAACATCTGAATAACAGAGATAAAAAAGACAAGGGAAGAGAAGAAATTATCAAAGCAAAAGATTCAAGAAATTATGCAGACTTGTGGAATATGAGTTTATTGATGTAAAGAGCCCATTAAGTATGCAGCATAACATATACCAAACACTTAATTGTGAATTTCAGATACTGGTGCAAAGAGAAGTACCCAAAAGCTTCAGGTGGGAGTGGTGAGGCTTCAGATAAGAGAACAAGAATCAGAATGGCTTTAGACTTATCAAAAACAATACCGGAAGTAAGAAGTCAATGGTAATACTTTACATGTCCTGAGGGGAAATGAATTACAGTAGAAAATAAAGATGTTTTCAGACCAAGACTTTGTAAAATTTGCTTCCCACACACATTCTTTTTAAAGGATGCTATTGATAATATGCTTCATCAAAAAATGAACTAAACTAACAATGAGGAAGACACGGGATTCAGGCACAGGAATCCAACTTTCGGTTAGCGGTTAAGAAAGAGGCAGCTGGGGAGATGGCTTTGGAGGAAACTCATCCAGACTGGGATCGGTCAGAAAGAAATGTCTCCCATGAGGTAAACTTATTAAGAGCACTTAGCCTGCTTGAAAGTTCTCAGAGGAAGTTTAGACACTTGAGGAAAACTTTGAAGATGAATTAAGGATAAGTAAGCATAGAACTAACTAAGCAAATAAGAATGTGGCAATTTAACTCCAGGTAAAACAAAACTACTATACAGAAAGAAAAGTTATTATAGATTAATGTATGGCCCAACATTTATATAAATAAGATCAATATTGAATAGTAATCTAACCAATCTTAGTATAAGATGATAGTAGAGTAGGCTGGGTTGAGGGAAAGTGAAAGAGACTGGAGTCTTCATCTTCCATGGAGGGCAATCTGTAGATTATTCTGAAAACAGAAATCTCAGGAGCAGTATAGAGTTATGAAGATGACTATCAACAAAAAAACCTATAAAGTGAAACTTGTTGCCTCTAGAGAGTGGGAAACACATGTATGACTTGGACAAGAGGCCCTGTTCTTCCTAATGTGTTTAAAAGAACCAATTCACTATTTCAACTATGTGCATTTATCACTGATGAGAGCAAAAACCAGACAAAAAAAGCAGAATTAAAGAACCAAGAATAAAATTTAAAAAAAGCACATCCTGTTCAGTCAGAATTCTGCCTAAGTAATTTTGTTTTTTAGGTCTGACATTCATCTGTTAGCTAATCTGCCAACACCGTGCAGTTATTTTGAAAGGATTTCTGTAGAAAAGGACATTAAAGTGAACATGCTACTTTGAATTCAAGCGAGTAAAATGTTTCCCAACAAAAAGAGACTTATGATAAAGGAATGATTTGCCGATCTGCTAACAACTATTTTGAAAATCGAGTCTTCAGAAAACCTTGTGTTCCCAGAGCATCTTCAGATAGTGGATCCTGCCATAAAACTGAGTGTTCAGCATCTGCATCTGGTATTTGGTACTTTGCAACACCACACCTGCATACTTAGCAAGTGAAATGATTTTCTGTCCCTAAATATAAATTTATTATCTGATGATTTACAAATAGAAATGTGCTCAGTTAATAGCAACCAAGAAAGAAAAAGAAGAACCCGTTAAATGTCATAAAACTCAGATATCACTATATATGTAGGTTGTTTATACAGTTAAAAAAGCCTCATTATATTTATTAGCTTATTTGTATATATCAGGCCTAATTTTATCCAAACTCCTGGAGGGAAGTTACTTTTAAGCATCTGTCCTCTCTGATATTTAAAGTGATCCTTGTGCAAGCAACACTGAGACTCTCCATTACCCAATTTTTATTTGTGATATTACTAAACTTTAAATCTTGTTCCAGCATATCTAACGTACTAACTCTTGT
Organism: Myotis lucifugus; assembly: GCF_000147115.1. NCBI lineage: Eukaryota > Metazoa > Chordata > Mammalia > Chiroptera > Vespertilionidae > Myotis > Myotis lucifugus. The sequence continues at coordinate 3,324,588 of NW_005871180.1, forward strand.
CTTGGGAATTATGAAGTTGTTTTGCCCACATAATTTTAAGTCAGTCCTGTGCTAGGTGGAGCAAGATAAAAGAGAAGGATAGATGGAAGGAGGGTGAGGAAGGAGTTGACATTAGGTACTGGGAGAGCAGGTGGCAGAAATAGTGCTAATTGAGTGCTAGTTCATATTCCTTGAGAAATGCTATTTAGTTGCTTTTAATCTGTGGCCAGTCCACTTATTAATAGCTTTACCTCTACTCCAGATTTCACCATTTCAGGATAAAATGATGTGGGTTCAGAGAATCAAAGATTAGGTTTGAGTAGGACTTGGTTCAAAAGTGACTAGTGGGGTGGTCTTGGGCAAGTCTGTTCCCTCCGCTGTAGACTGGCGTTCATGATGATGTGCTGCTTGAAGATTGACTGTGGTATGCATGGAAAGTGCTTGGCACGTGCACTGGCATGTGCTAGACATTCAATAAATTCTAGAAAAGTTATGGGGATGGGAATGAAGAAATGGTCACTGGGATAAGTAGTTGAAACTACTAAGTCAGGGAGAATTGGTGTTGGAAATTCAAATTTATCTCCTTTCTGGCTTGTTTTCTAAATTTGATTTTCTCACATCTAACTGCAGTAAAGAATATATTTGAGTGAAGTTATGTGCTTTGGCAATTAGCTTAAGGATATCTCTAAATGAAATTCAGGATATTTCAGCCCTGGGAAAGCAGAGGGATTATGTGGAGGGAAATAGATGGCTGTTAGTGAAATGCAGCCATCAGTCCCTGAGATTCTTGTGTGGGTTGTGCATTGTGCTGGGACCTTTGGGAGGAAGATGAGTGAGGCATCTGTTCTGTCCTTAAAACATGAAGAGTACTGGAAACCACAATTTTTCATCAGTTCAGTTCAGTTCCATTCAATTCAGTTTATTTTTGTTCATTTTATGCGTCAGCCGGTGTAGAATGAAAATAGATCCTAAAATAGCAGCACAAATTATCAGAGGGTTTTAATCTTAGGTAATTGTGGTTTGAAAGAAAAAAACAAAAGTCTGCTCATCAGCCCACCCTTCCCTGTTCTTGTCTGATTGTTGTTGTTTTTAAAAGAAGTTAGTTTTCTGGTGAGTAAAGGGGCAAGATGAACCCACTTATATAATTATAAAAGAGCAATAAAATTATTTTTATGAAGGTGATTAAGAATTCTCAGAAAAAGATGCATTCTCCAAAAAAGAATTTTCCAAGAGGGGTCCAAACACCCCCACATAAATTCTCTGGGGTTTTTTTTTTGTTGTTGTTCATATTCATTCTTTTTTTTTTAAATTATATTTTATTGATTTTTTTACAGAGAGTAAGGGAGAGGGATAGAGAGTTAGTAACATCGATGAGAAACATTGATCAGCTCCTCCTGCACACTCCCTACTGGGGATGTGCCCGCAACCAAGGTACATGCCTTTGACCGGAATTGAACCTGGGTCCTTTCAGTCCCCAGGCGGACGATCTATCCACTTAGCCAAACCGGTTACGGCTCATATTCATTTTTATATACATGTATATTCTCCATTCTAGCTTATTTGTAATTATTGAGAGTTCACTGTATTTTTTCCCTTAGACCACCAAGAACAAACCTGTAGTCTAACAAAGTCAGATTTATAACCTCCATTTGCTGGGAGAGAAATAATAAGCCTGACACAGAAAGGCCAAAATGGTCATCAAATCCCTGGTTCAGTGCAAAAGCCATTGAATTTGGGACAGAAAAACCTGGAGGAGGTAAGATTTAAGGTGTCCCAAACAGGTACATTATTATTGAATTAGGGTCTTGGTCCATAGCATTGAAGGACTCAGATAACCCTCAGTAAAACCTCTAATTTATGAAGGCCTTGTGAGTTACAGATCACTAGGGACAAACCCGGAGTCTGACAAAATCCGATGTATTGATGTACAGAGAGGACAGGACCTTTAGAGGAGCTTGGAAATACTGCATGACCAGAGGAGGTGTCTTTTACAAGATTTGGGTGCTCACTGAAGGGTTCTGAGGAGTTTAATGGAAGCCAGTGGGGATCAGTTCTGAATTCCTTGCTGTTTCTGAGGTGGGACGAGGTTAAATGAAGATTAACAAGGGATTGCGATGAACTCTCATGAGGTTAGGGAGGTTTAGCCAGTGGGTATCCTTGGTAATAGATGACTTACAGCAAAGTGTCATTGGTGACAAAACAACAACCACTCAAGTGGAGGGTGTTTCCACATATGAGTGAGATCATGTGATATTTATCTTTCTCCGACTGGCTTATTTCACCTGGCATAATACTCTCCAGGTCCATCGATGCTGTTGCAAATGGTAAGAGTTCTTTCTTTTTTATTGTCATGTAGTATTTCATTGTGTAAATGTACCAGTTTTTTTATTCACTCATCTGCTGATGGGCACTTAAGCTGTTTCCAAATCTTAGCTATTGTAAATTGTGCTGCTATGAACATAGGGGTGCATATATTCTTTCTGATGAGTGTTTAGGATTTCTTAGGATAGATTCCTAGAAGTGGGATCATTAGGTCAAATGGGAGTTCCATTTTAATGAACCAAGTAAACTGATGATCAAAAATAGACCTAAAGACTAGAAGCATGAATGGACTGTTGAACCTCAGAGGGAGGGGGAGAGGGGAAGGGAAGAGATCAACCAATGAACTTGTATGCATATATGCATAACCCGTGGACATGAACAATGGGGTGGTGAGGGCCTGGGTGGGTGGAGGGGACTGGAGCAGGCTGGAAGAGGTTAAAGGGGGAGAAAGGAGGACATATGTAATACTTTCATGGATTTAAAAAAAGAAAGAAGTGGGTGGTTATGGCATTTTAAAGCTGCTTCGTGGCCTTGGGAGAAACAATGTTCCTATTGATTACACAGATGGCTTTATGTGTCTGTCCTTCCTGCCTGATTAACAGCAGGGTTCCTTGTTTCTTTCTCAATGAATTGATCTTCATTCTTTCGGTTCAGGACAGATCTATCTATCAACCTATTATCTATCTATCTATCTATCTATCTATCTATCTAAAAATATATATGTAAACTTTGGAAACAGGTTACCAATTAATTTATTCAAATATACAAGTTCAAGATACATAGATGTCTGTAGGTTTCAGGTTAAAAAAAATTCTATTTTTAAGCTGAAAAGACCCAATGAGTTGGACCTGAATCTGAATCTCTTAATCCATTGGTGGGTTTTTTTGTTGTTGTTGTTGTTGTTTTTTTTAGAAAAATATTAGAAAGCACATTTTTTAAAAATGTGTTACTGGGAAAAAGATTGTGACAGATTATAGGATAAAACACTCTCCCTTCCCATGAAGGCTTTCCTGAAGCCGTAGGACAACTGCAGACCAACATTCCATGCTTATTTAGGAGAGAATTTTGATGGTGTTGGTTACAAAAACATTTACCCACCCCACAGGTGTTGTCCACACACTGAGAGCTGAATTTACACATTGCTTCACTCCCTGACACATCAAAAGATTGCATGACATGGTAGAGGTATGGTAATTATTTCCCTGTCATTAGATGGGAATCTTGGTGATGGATGGAGAACCTCTATTGGCAATTTATAAGTCGTGTGACCAATATGTTTCTCTGGGAACTGATAAATGTCTTGTTTTGTCAAAATCCTATTATTCTGATTTATTTGGTTGACTTTTATGTTGTCAAAGAACTTCTATGATAGATTGGGATGAATTCAACTTTATTTATTTATATTCATGTCCAAGAATTAATGTGTTGCCAAAAAGCCAACTGGAGTGAATATGTTAGTACTTCTTGTTTTTGTCTGTACTTTTACAATTATATAGAGCCTTCTGAAAAATGGCTGCTGCTACCTTGAACTAATAATATGTTGCCTCAGCAAAACTGTTTTAAGCTTGTGAGATAGCTTTTCTGAATAGCAGCAGCTTTATAATTGCAATCAAGTGACATTATTTCAGATGCTATAGATTTAAATTAAACAGACAATCTTGCCCTCTGGGGGCCTAAAATGTAAAAAGAATGCTAACATAAAGTATCATAAAGCAGATACTTTAAGGCTGTAATTAAGTAAATGCACCAAAAGATTAAATTTATGTTCATTTAGTGTTGAAATCTCCCAAAATTAAACAAGAAAGAAAAAATTGGAGGCTTATAAATTTTGGCTTCTAAAGCTCTGTTTCACTTTTCAGCATTTAAAATAAACTCTGTGTCATCCCTTCCCTAGTTCCTTTTACTGTATTTGGATTGTTTACATCTCAATGTGTAGATTTGATTTCTCGGGTATACCAGGCACAGAAATTATTCTGTCTCTTAGCTTGCAGAGAATGTATTCTGTCTCTTAGAATAAAGGTAAAATCGGGGGTAATTCATACTAAGGTTAATCTTTGCTTCAAATAACAATCATATAATAATATTTACACTTATAAATATATTACATTAATACCTGCTGCATATTATATTTTATAAATTAATGTGAAATATGCACCATGGGGAGTTGTTATCTACACATCCACTCCTGATTTTCTGAGACTCCTGAAGAGCAGGCTTATCACATGGATTTATTCAAACAGGGTGTCTAATCTGTATATCCTGAACACAAATTCACTTGGTTCAAATTAGTCCATGAAGGGATATAAAACAAGACATTGAGATATAAGCTGGGCTCTGGAATTCATTCCATTTAAATTCTATGGACTTTTTCCACTTGTGTTTACAAAGATTCTCTCCTCAACCAAACTCAGACTCCCCTGAATTTTTCAACTAGGCCTTAATTTATAAGCTCTGTTCACTCTGCATTGCTCAGTTATAGTAAGAATCCTGCTAAGGCCCTGACCGGTTTGGCTCAGTGGATAGAGTGTTGGCCTGTGGACTCAAGGGTCCCAGGTTCAATTCTGGTCACGGGCATGTATCTTGGTTGCGGGCACATCCCCAGTAGGGAGTGTGCAGGAGGCAGCTGATCGATGTTTCTTTCTCATCGATGTTTCTAACTCTCTATCCCTCTCCCTTCCTCTCTGCAAAAAATCAATAAAATATATTTTTAAAAAAAGAATCCTTCTAAGTTGGTTTAACTTGAATCTCACATCCTTTATATCCTATCAACCTCGATATCTGATAAGGTTCTTCATCTTCCACCATTCCCCAGGTGATGTCTGATCACTCTGGCCTGCCTCCAGCAAGAATACTGTCAGGTCAGTTTAGCCAGAATCTCTCCTATCCTTGATGTTTCCTCTTAGTAATTTTTCTTACCTTCACCCTGCTTCTTGGCTATAAATTCCCACTTGGCCATGCTGTATTTGAAGTTGAAGAGTTGAGTTCAATTTTTGGCCCCACTGCTGGATATCAGATGCAAAGATAATCATAAAATCATGGCAATATTGAAAAGGCAAATGAGATTTCATTACTTCCATAGTATTATTTACAGCATAATTTTAATATTTGTTTTCACATTTCTAATCCATTCAAAATAACATCTTTATCAAAAAATAATATATGCTTATTATAATAAACGAGAGGCCCGGTGCACGAAGTTCATGCACAAGTACAGTCCCTAGGCTTAGCCTGCGACCAGGGCCATCTTCCCCAGCTGCCCATCACCAGCCCTGCCCCCTGCCACCACCCACCCCCAGTTCCCCGTTCGCCATCGGGTGATCAGAGACTGCTGGCCGGGGGGAGGAACCGAGAGGTCGACTGTTCCCACCTGCTTGCTGGCCCTGCCCCCATCACAGGTCACCTTCTGTGTGTGGGACAACCAGAGGGGTGGGGGCCTTGGCCTGGCACCATCTGCATCCCCCGCCATCCATCCCTGGCTCCCCATTCACCAGCAGGTGATGGGAGCCTGCCAGTCAGGGAAAGGGACCGAGAGGTGGTCAGTGCTCTTCATAGTGACTGCTTGAGTGGTCGTTTTGGTCATTCCGCCATTAGGGTCAATTTGCATATTACCCTTTTATTATATAGGATAGTAAAAATAATTTTTTTTTAGTAAAAATAATTTTTAATTCCATCATATAGCTTTGGCCTTTTAATACTACTACTAATTGAATATTTTTTTTGTAAACATGTTGAAATCATATTGTTTTTGAACATTCCCTTTTCACTTAATATTTTCAGGAGCATTTCCCTATATCATGAAATAATCTTTAAAGTTTGATATTTAATGGCTGCCTATTATTCCATTATATAAAAGTACTATCTTTTTTCTTTTCCATTTATTTCCTATTGTTTATTTAGGTTGTGATCTCTTTTAGGTAAAAGTATTGCATTACTGTGAAGATATGTGTGTGAGGTGCACATCAAATAGCCTAAGATGGGGTGAAGTAAAAGAGGAAAAAAAGAAAGAAAGAAAAGCAACTCTAATTTTTATACAAATGTCCTAGCTGGTTTAGAATTTTTTTAAAAACAAACTGTCTTTTATGCATTTCTCCTTAAATATGCTTTGTAAAACGTAACAGTGTAAAAAGAATCAATACATTATGGTTGTAGGAGTTTTACATTTTTTGTCATTATAATTTAATTTACTTGACTAAGTTCCTGTCATTTTCTCTCTATGGCCCCAGGAAACCTTGCTACTATCACTTCGGGAAGAGCTTGGGTAGAGAATTATAATATGATGCTCTAACTTGTCTTGATGGCTCAATATGGATTCTGCATAGTTAAGCATTGCCTTTGGGCAGCATATTCAATTCTGTGTTTACAATGTTTGATAAAATGAAAAATGGTACGATACATATTGTACAAGGTAGAGCCTATAGAAGAGAGGAACTGGCGAAATCATAGAGGAAAGCAGCGTATTGTAACTGACAGTGGAATTTCTGAAATTCTGCACTAACAGCTCCAGTTCAATAAATGCAAGTTTATCAAGCAATTGGATGACCTCAATAGCATTCATGTCCAGAAAATCAGAGGATGAAAGAAGAAAGGAAAAATGGTTTTCAATGTGAATATAAACTAATAAATAGCACATGAATTCTGAATAGCACTTGGTTGGACCAAATTTTAGTTTCAAAAACTGAATTTCTCTTCTCCCTCTCTCTCCCTCCACCTTTCCCTCTCTCTCTTTTTCTACCATCATAAAATGTAGTAAGTAAAAATATTTACAAATGAGAAAACGGAGACTCTGGGAATGGAAGTGACTGGATTCTGGACACCCCATCCACAGCAGTTTCCATGCCACTATATGCTTAGGAGACGGGATGGACTTTGGTTATTAAATGATCGCAGCACCATTTCTCCTCTAAAGCATGCCTGCCATTTACAAAGGCATGCTATTGACTGCTGGGTTTCTAAGATGACTAGTATAGTCATTTCTCTGGGGATGTTTTTCTTTAAAAATCTCTGCATCAGAGACACAGAAAAAAAAGTCTTCTTTTTTGTAAGGCTAATTCTCTGGGCTGATGGCTATTCTTATTTCTGTTCACTTCCTGGGTGACCACAGATTGTGACATGGCTTCAAATTCTGCCACTATGCTAATGTCTCCAAAATGTAAATATTGAAATCTGAAGCACTTTCTTACACATTTAACTTGTATATCTAAGTGACTGCTTGACAATCCATTTGGCTGTCTAATACAATCATCCGGTGTGACAAGTCCCAAACTGAAGTCTCTATTCTCTAACATCCAAACTAGTTCCTACCTCACACTCTCATTTCAGTAAATGTCAAATCCAATTTTCTAATTTTTCTGGTCTAAAAATCGGATGCTTCCTTGACTTTTATTTTAACTTCCTGCCTCAGTCTGACCTTTCTAAGAACTACCCTCACTGTGATGACCCTCTCCCAGCCACAGCATCTATTTTCTGGACTATTGCAGCAGTCTCCGCCTCCTTCCCCAGCTCCCCTCTGGCTCCCACACCGTCCATTCTCCACATGACAGCAAAACCACTCAGTTTTTTTTTCTTCATTAATCCTAATAGGATGACATGATATATATATATATTTCAGGTGGTCGAAGGATAGTCTAAGTGAGTTCCTACATCAGCATCTTTTTTTTCACTTTTAACATTTTCTTTTATTTCCCTGTGTAATTTTTATTTGCATATATTCTTAGCCATATTCATAGTACATGTTAATTTTTTAAAAATTTCTTTATTGATTAAGTTATTACATATGTGTCCTTATCCCCACATTCTCCCCCATTCCCCCCACTCATGCCCTCATCACCCTGTTGTCTGTGTCCTTTGGTTGATCTCTCCCCCTGACCCCCACCCTTCCCTACCTACATCAGCATCTTGGCCCTTATTGTTTCCTCTACCCCGTATGCTCTTCCCTCAGATATGCATATGGTTCTTTCTTCACTTCATTCAGGCTTCTTGCAAATGTCTCCTTCTCAGGGAGCATTCCCTGTCACCTTTCCTAAACTAGCACATTCCATCACTTGATGCCCTCCCCTTTTTATCGTTCTCCTAAGAACTTTACATGACCTGAAATAGGTTTTATGTTTGTGTACTGATATTTTTCTCCAGGTATCATTAGAGTAGAAACCTCCTGAAGAGAGGCCTGTTCTGTTTTGTTCAGTGCTGCATCCTCAGTGCCCTCAACGGTGTTGGCATATAACAGGTGAAGGATGCAATGTCTATTTTCAAGTGTCAGCTTTGAAGCAGAGGTGTATTTCTAGCTATAGTTATGGAACAGAAAGAATATCTTCTGTGGCCTTAAATAAGAACCTTCCTTGCTGATGTCCATCTTCTTTATTCCCCTTACCTAGCTCCTAGTTCCAGCCTTTCTCTGTCTCTCAGTAACCACACTGATCAAACACCACAATTGAATTAGGGAAGTGTAGCATTTGGTCTACTTGGTTGCTATGTCTTTCATGTCATTGTACTATATCTTCAATTCTAATATTTCTCTTAATAGTTTCTGATTAAGATCTATTAAAGTTAGAAAAACAAGGAGGACCATGAGAAAAATCCTAAATAATTGATTGGCTATACCTGCGGGCAGACTTTGGTGAGGGACTAATTTGCAGAGAGTTTTTGTCTATATACAGAAAAACATTTGATTTGGGTTTCATAAGTAGTAAATTAATGACAAAAACAGAGTTTGGAATAATGTTAACACGTGTTTTGATTAGAATCAGAGAAATTGTTGAAAATGACTGTTTCTGGTTTGAGCTTACATTTCATACATCTAAATGTTCTCCTAAGTGTCTTTGCCTATTTTATGTAAAACATTTGCTTCTACAGGAGGAAACATTTTGTGTGTGTGTGTGTGTGTTAGTTCTCTTGGTTATCCTAATCTTTTTCTAAACTTCACTGTTAATGTGAGAAATTAAATTTCAAAACAACTCCTATGAGACGAGGGGGGAAAATTAATAATAAAAAATAGCCTCCCAGCAGATTTTGTCCATGTTTATCTGTATCTGGGAAGACCTTATTGCTATGTAGTACATTTCCCTGCAGCCCTGCCTCTGTCTAAGGTTACACTCCCAGCCACTTTCCTATAGAAAGATAATCTGGTTAAAGTGGGACTTTTCAACTTGATTTTTCTTCCTCTGAAAGGCTAATCATCTATATTTTAAATCCACCACCTTGTTGGCTTAGAAAAGTTACTGCACTCATGCTATTATCATTTTTTAATGGCTATTCTTGAAAAGAAGTCCAACAGATAATTTAAGTTGGTGATGTGAAATTCATTTCTGCTAATGGGACACAAATGGTTATTTCTCTATAGAATGTCTATTGTTAGTAATAGAATAATTCAATCAAATTGCTAAAAAGATGAAGAACTTTTTCATAAAACACAATGCACAGTCAGCCGACACAAAGCCTACTATTCTGTGAAACAGATGATGCCACAATGAACTTTTCTATAGAAAGAAAAGGACTTCCATTAAAAATATAAACTTTTGCAAAAGGTAAGATTTCCTTTTTTAAAAAAAATGGCTGAATAGTATTCTATTGTGTAAATGTGCCACCATTTCTTATACTCATCTGCTGATGGGCACTTGGGCTGCTTCCAAATCTTGGCTATTATAAATAACACTGCCATGGCCATATGGGTACATATATTCTTTCAAATCATTGTTTCAGGTTTCTTTGGATAAATTCCCAGAAGTGAAATCGCTGGGTCCCAAGCAGTATCATTTTTAATTTTTTGAGGTAATTCCATACTGTTTTCTACAGCGATGGCAAGGGACATGACTTGAGGTGGTAAACACACAATAAAATATACAGATATATCATAGAATTGTACAACCTCAATCCCATATAATTTTATTAACCAATGTAATTCCAATAAATCTCTCTCTCTCTCTCTCTCTCTCTCTCTCTCTCTCTCTTTCAGCTACATGGTACACAAAGAAATAACGGTTCAAATTTTTGAGCCCACTGGGAATCAAGTCCTCCATAATATTGACCTAACTTAATTACCAAAAGAATTTTCTTCATTTCATAGATAAAGAAATTTGATGGTCCTAATATTTAGTAAGCAAGGCAGAACCACAAAGCTACAAAGTGGCTGGGGTTGGATTTGAATTTAGCTCTGATTGTAAATGTCATCTTTTTCAACTTCATTGCATTGTCTCTTCTCTATGCTGTTAATTTTGCATTGATCTGAAAAGCTTGAGTCTTACTAATCTTTGCCAACCCAAATGGTTCAGCTTACTGTTTTCTTCCCATTTCCCTCTAAGCATAGGGTTAAATAATTTGAGGAGCTCTTTCTGCACTTTGAACTATGGATCTGCTTTTCCAATCTCTTTAGGCCCACGCATCTTATAATAAGCCAACTCATGTCTTGAATACAATTGTAGCAAATGATTGGAACTTAAGCTTCTCTACAGAGAAAGAAAACTTGAACTTGCTTCAGGAAGAAAACCACTCTCCTACAAGAGAACTTAGTGAAAAGAAACCAGGATTTGATTTGTAACTTAACCTTGCTTTAGTGATGGCATTGCCTCTTTTCCTGTCTTCTGTTCAGTGTTTCTGTGTAGTTAGCATGACCGGGAACTCTTCACTGGGTATTGTATTACATCATTCTTGACCCTGTTTGGCATTAGGTATAAACACTAGATATATTCAGTCACCTTCTCCCTTGCTAGCCATAATTTTTGAAATTCTATCTTGGTAAGATTGAAATGGAAATGGGCAATTTTACCATCCACAGAGTGAGCATCTGCTTATTATGAGCAGTCAGGCAGTTGGTCTCCTGGAAGGAATATTAAAACACCTTCCAGGTAATAAAACAGCACAGGAGAGGGTATGAGATATGAGGAATACTTGGATAAACTACTTCAGAAGTGCGGGACATTTATTTTTAGGATAGTAAAACCATTCTGTATAATATTATACTGGCAGATACATGACATTATGCATTTATCAAAATCCATAGAAGTGCACAACACAAAAAGTGAACCCTAATTAACTGTGAACCTTACCGGTAGTTAATACCAGTGTGTTAATATCGAGTCATCAGCTACTACAAATGTACCGCACCAATGCAAGATTCTAACAATAGGAGAAACTGGGAGGAGAGGAACAGAGGGAGGGGTATATGGACATTCTCTGTATCTTCTGCTTAATATTTTGGTAAACCTAAAGCCTAAAAATTAAAGTTTACTAATTTTTAAAGTAAAAGAAAATCGAAAGAGCATGCTTCCGTCAAAATAAAGGCACATTTAAGTTGCCAGAGTGGACCATTATTCCCAAAGTAGGATGACGCCCCAATTTCAGGGCTTCTATTTTGCACAATGGGGTGTTAAGTGTGTGACCAGAGCTAAATGGCTATAGGCTCTTAAGGAGAGAGGGTGGTCTTTCTGTTGTCTAACTGAAAGCTGAACATATGTTACAAAGCATTGGTTGGAAGGAGCTCCAAATGCAATGCCCAGGTGACCACAACTTTGGGTCCCTGGCTCCTAAGCGCTAAGGCTAAGGGGACATGAGTGCCAGCCCTGCATCTGGGCTTTTGGCTCCGCTCCTCCAGGAGCTCCTCTTGCTGGAGCCTGATGGGACTGCGGCCTGTGAGACCGTTTGCTGCCCTGGTGGCAGCTGCTGTGAGACCAGGGGGCAGCCTCTTTCCCAACCTCCCCACTCCCTATGTGCTGGGTGGGGCACCCACCTAAAAAACATTCCATCCTGAACCTATATTTTGGCATGTTTTTAAGAATGAAGGTCTTACAGGGAGTTTCTATGGATTTTATCAGGGAAAGAGAGACATAAAAGCTAGTATTGGAACATGTCTTAATTTAACATTATCTATATTTAATATTTACCCCTCAATCAAATAAAAGCTCTCACTCAGTCTTGGAACAAATTAAATAAATATCTAGTGCTTTGTTTATTCATTTTAAACATATCTCCTGAGGAGCTCAAAGCACTTCATGAATGTGAAATTATTCATAGATAACGTTAAAGCAGTCCTATAAAGTAGGCACGTGTTTGAATAAAAAAAATATCTGCTTCCATATCTGGAAAAAACTTAAAAGATAAAAACAAAGGGGAAAAAAGATAACAATGCTAAATAATGTTAAATTCAAAAAGGGCAATTTATTTTAACAATATTATAGAAGATGGCCTGAATAGAAATTGCATGATTATTTCTCATCTTAAGTGTTTTAAATTTTCATTTTTTATGTAACTTCTTAGTTAATTATATTAGCTCATATTCCTAATAGACTTACTAATGGTAGTTTTCCCCTTCTTTTTGGAGAGAGAAAAAGAGAATGCAACAAAGACAGATTTTCATATAAAAATATTAAGAAAAGGCAAATTTGAAAAGCATGTTTAAATTAAGGAGGGATTAGGGGAGATAAAAGGCATATAGTTTAGCATTTTTATTTTAAATGTTTTGCCTCAGGTCACAGCGTTAAAGCAACTCAAGATTGAGAACCTCTTTCATGTTAACTACTGTTCCCACCAGGGACAGGAAGCAGCGGGAGGGACCTCTTCCTCTTCCAGTCTCCCTTGAACAAACTCCCATCATGCTTTTGTCCCCACCACTGCTCTGAAGTAGCTCCTGTCAATGGCCCCAGAGACTTACATGTTGCCAGAGCCAATAATTGTTTTGTTGTCATCTTGCCTTCTCATTAGCAGAACTTGGCACAGTTGATCACTCTCTCCTTTTTTACATTTAATTTACTTGGATTTTAGCATTTCTCTGTCTATCATTGACCCCTTTTCAGTCTCCTTAGCCAGTTCATCCCCAGTAGGTCTTGAAATGCCGGCACACCTTAGAGCTCAGTTACTGTATCTCTTCTCTTCCACTTCTCCCATCTCCTCGCCTGAAAATTAGCTGCCAACTACAATCTTCCTCTTGGAGGAAACACCTGTTAATATTTCAAAATGAAAATGTCAGAAACTAAGTTTTTAATTCCCTCTATTCCCTAAATTTTCTCTCCCTTCAGTAAATGGCAACTCTCTTTTTTCAGTTACTTGAATCAACATTTTGGTCCTCTTACTGAAATAAAATTAAAAACAAACCAACAGGGCAGTTGTAAAAAGTAAAGCCCTGTTGTTGAATGCTGCTTTGCTCCAGCTCTGCAGCAAAGGTTTCAGCTCTCTTGCTTGTCTATCCCTGATTGAATGGTTCCTTCCTGCAGACCCAGAGCACAGGCCAGGAAGGGGGATGGAATTTGGGTGGTTGCTAGGTTACTTGGTACAGCCTCTCCCTGTTTACTGGTATAGCGAAGAGGTTATCAATAGGAAGAATCGCGTGGTAAGTGAAAAGCACAAATAATGAAAAAGGGTTTGATATTCTTCTTTATTCCTTCTAAAAAATATATTTGTAAGTTTATAAAATGGAATTGAAATTGAAAAAATAATGCTTTCAGTACCGTAGTGTCAAAGCACACAGAATTGGCTATAGACAGAGACGAACAAAATGATCACAATGAACATAGGCCCTGAGATAGATTTCATTTAGATAGAAATGCACATAAAAGGAAGGGGCTGCCATTTTAATTTTATGATTTTTAGATACTGTCATTTACCATTAAGTAAATGAATGAGAATAATTAGATTATATTCAGAGTGTTTAGAAACCTGTTTTTTACTTCATAAACGAATGAAAGCAGTGTGCTTGGATTTCAGAGTGTGTTATTATAAGTTATTTCCCTGGTTAATCAGGAATCACTGGAATTCAGAGTTGTTCTCAGAAGATCTGCATCTGATATATTGTTTTCAAGGGGTCTCCTGGGCCAGGCTGCATGCCTAGACGTTGGTGATAGCACTATAGTGAGCCTCTGGGTATATTTTTTTCTTAAGCTAGTAACTTCTTATTTCTCAGTCAAATATGTCTTTTTTTGATATACTACTTCAGTATGGCATAGAAAAATAAAAATGGGGAATTATTTTAGTGGGTTATAAAAACAATGTGTAATCCATAAAAATGTTATATAGAGAAATAACAGCTGCTTTAAACAATACACTAAAAGATACTTCACAAGAGCCAACTATTTTAGATTGTTTTATTGAAAAATGTCATCTAAATGCCCCCTCTTTGATATCGCAAAATAAATCTAAGGATCAATAAATGATGTACAAACCTAAATAAATGATCTACAAAATCAAATCAAGTGGTATGTTATTATTATTTCTAGGGAAAAGCCATTTTAAAATGGATAACGCTTTTCACACATTTTCTACATAGATACCCCAAATTAAAAGCAACTGAAAACAAAAGGATAGTGCCTTATTGGGTATGTGTTTCATCCTCTACTAACACCTTTCTTAGCAATATAGTTGTGGAAAAGAACATAATTTTGAGATCATCTATGATTATTTCAAACAAAATATAAGTATTGTGGTGTGCACACACGTGTGTGTGTGTGTGTGTGTGTGTGAAGTTGGTATCTCATGATGGTTACAAGCAAAGGAATAGTCTTCCTTAGGAACTATAGTCAATTTCACCACTAGGGTGGTAGCAAATGTTAGAGTGAGAAGAGGTAAAGGTTAGAATTTGTTTTGATGGAAGAGCCACCAAGGTTAGCCAATGCTTTGACTATGAAGAATGAGATAAAGGAGTCAAGAACGACTTCAAGATTTTTGATCTAAGGAACAAAATGAATAAAATTGCCAGTTATTGAAATATAGAAGACTGGAACAGAGGTAAGTTTAAGAGGATGTGGAAATCATGAGATTTATTTGAAGCATTTTAAGTTTGAGATGCCTTTGAGATGTCTAAGTGGGCAGATAGGTTCTGATCTAGTTAAACAAAAACACAAAAGAGAGCAGAAGGGAGGTGTATTCGCAGAACAAATGCACATGGACACATCTTCCCTGTTTTTCCCTGGGGATTGCCCGTGGGCGTGCAACTGCTGATGACACATTCAGTGGAGGTGGGATCTTGCCAGTAAGAAAATGGCCCAAGTTTTGTGACATCCTTGCCATTTTAGATACAGCGTTACATCCGCATTATACAACAATAAACATTAATGCATTTAAATTCCTCTAGTTCTTATGGCAAATGTATGACCATCAGGCACCTCCAGTCCACGGTGTTCCTCCAGTCCATGGTGTTCCAGAAAGCCATCTCCCTGCACAAAAGACCCAGAAACTCCAAAGGCTATACAAAATTTATAAATGCTACAAAAACAATAGCTTGCATATAGCAAAGCTACAGAACTAGTTAATATTAGTGCCATACAAAGAGTGTTTACAACCTGATAAAGAAAGACCATAAAAATGGGCAAAGGTTGTGAATAAATAATTCAAATGGTCAAATCCAAATGGTCAACAAGCACATATCTACAATTAAAATCCACATCAGGTGCTGGGATTTCAGGCAAGTTTTATTGTTTTTCTCAAGTACTTATGTAAGATGTGAGTTTTTGTATAGTGAGTGTGAAATATTTAAATAAAGAAAAAAGAGCTGTTTCTATTGTGAACACAAAAAATATTTTGGGAAGATAAAAATATGCAAGGGGCCCTGGCCAGTGTAGCTCAGTTGGTTGGAGTGATATCTGTGCACCCAAAGGTTACAAACACACACACACACACACACACACACACACACACACATACACACACACACACACAGACGAATGGGGAGGTGCATCCTCCCAGCAGGCAGCTGGTTCTCCTGGTAGTCCTGGAGGATTGTCAGCAGTTGGCAAAACCCAGGCCAATTTCTACTATTGCTCCTAATTTTCTATTTCTGTAATAACTTATGCCCTCATCACATATGCTGTTCACCCGCTTCTACGGGTTTCCAAATATTTTCTCAACATAGTTCAAAGATACTTGGGAAATCTTAATTTACTATCTTTTATTGACTTATCCTTAAATTATGCTCCTAAAATTATTGCAGCAGTTCCCAGTGTGTGCGCTTCACACCGGACTGTGGGCAGGGGGAGAAGGGGTGTGTGCTGGCAATTGAGTCTCAGCAAGAGTTTTCTGAACATATGCATAACATCTTCTCAATCAATAAAATTGCTACCATAGCACTGAGGTTGAGGTCTGGGAGGGAAGGGAAGTAATAGAGAGGGGAAATCTCTCTCTATATATATAATAGAGTGCATTTTTTCTGAATTAAAATGATATCATTTCAAATCTGCTGCTATTTATCAATAACAGTACATTAAGTTTTACCTACTATTTATTAAGTAGCTATTATGTCATTAGGATTGTTCAGTATAAACAGGGATTTATAAGTGGTATGGGACATAGCCCTTATGCTTTTGAAACTTGAACTTGTTGGGAGAAGAAATTTGTACACACATGACAATCGAAGACAATGTGTAATCGTCCATAACAATTTACACACCAAGAGCTGTGGGCAATATCATTTTATTGCTTAATTTTGCAAATCAAGCTCCCCAAAGGGGATGTACTTCTTGCTTGTTTCCTGCATTTGGGATATGTTGCTTCTAGATGACATAATATTACATGATTAAAAGGAAAAAAAATGATTTTAAAATTCCAGGCCGAGCTCTATCCTGAAAACGTTTCACATCGATCAGCCGCCTTCTGCACACCTCCCACTGGGGGTGTGCCCGCAACCAAGGTACATGCCCTTGACCGGAATCAAACCTGGGACCCTTCAGTCCGCAGTCTGACACTCCATCCACTGAGCCAAACCGGTCAGGACTCTCTTTTCTTTTTAATCTTGACATGAAAGATACCAGGATCCTTCTGGTCCATTAATTGTCTTTGAGATTAAAACGTTTCTGTCAACTTTGTGTGTGTTTGTTTTTAACCTCAACTCAGGTTCAGGTTTACCTGCATCAAAGGTTAAACGCTTCTACAGATTTCCCTAAGGTCCCAGGGGTCCTCTTGGTCCTTTCCCAAGCTGCATGTAGGTTGCATAGCAACTTCTCTGGGTCTCAATTTCCTCATCTATATATGCTTGTGCTAGATGATCTTTTAAGACTTATAATTCTACTAGGGGCCCAGTGCACCAATTCGTGCACCTTGAAAGGAACTGTGGGCCACGAGGCTGCAGTGGGCACAGGGTTGGGTCTTGGCCCATCCTGCACACTGCCACCCGGCCCCTCCTGCTGCAGGCCCCGGTCCCCTCTCTGCAGGCAGCCCCATTCCCGCTGCCGCCGCTCCCATGCACTGATGGCGCCAGTCCCGCTTGGACCCACTGATGGCATGGAGCAATTGGGGCTGGTGCCAGCAGTTGGTGTGAGCTGTGGCTGCTGCCCCGGTGGTCAGCGCACATCATAGCTACTGGTTGTCCAGTTGTTTGGTTGTTCCAGTTCTGCTGTTTGGTCTATTTGTATATTAGCCTTTTATTCTATAGGATTCTTTGATTCTTTCTGCAACTCTCCCACTCTCAGCTAGCATAAAGAAAAGATTGGTAGGGGAGAAAATGTTCCTCACTTCCCCATTACAAAAAACTTCCAGCCACCTTTCCCACCCTCCCCCCCAAAAATGTATCATACTAGATAGTGCAAATCCTTGAAATTATTGTGTGCTCAAGCATACAGAGCTTTCTTGCTTTATTTACATCTCAAGCTCTTAATGAAGGAAGTTCATGTCACTTCTAAATGTTTCCAGTGCAAGAGTTATTGACTTGCTTTACATGCAATTCAGAGATTACCCCACTTTTCAGCAAGTGTCCCTCAAAAACCAACCTAGTAACTGAGTTCTTCAAATCATAGAAGAGATAGTATGGTTTATGATGGAATATACTTTATATAAATTGTTTTAAATGGCTCATTTGAGATTAGAAATGGCAGGTAAATGATTGGTAAGCAATGAATAGGTGAGGAGTGATGGAAAGATTTGGAGACTGAGATTTTTCTTATTTAGCCACACTGATTGATTTCAGTGCGTCATTGATCATTTTCTCTTTAGTTTGTTAGTGCTGACATAGCTCTAGCAAATCTGTATCTGTAACTTGTATCACATGATTAATTCAACGAGTTTGAAAGTCCTTTTAGAAATGGCAGTAGAGTCTAAATACTTTTAGCTTCCTTTGTAGAAGATTAGAATATAGAGTCATTATAAAATGATAGATTTTTTTCACCTTTGGAAGACTTTATTTAAATGCACCAACACCACCAGCCTCAAATGCCGAAAGAGAAAGAGTATTCTGAATAGAAGTTGGAATTTTGTTGCACTGAGAGAGAGCCCATGTACTGACCTTGTGCTCCTGGGACTTGAGAGGATGGGTAGGAAAGCTAAATCGTGTTTGGAATCTGATCTTGGTCAACAACTTGGAAGTTACAAAAAGAATTTTCTACAATTACATTAGGCATTAGTCAATAACTTTCATAGGTGAGTAAGTACAACTTTAAAATTAATATGCTCAGAATGGCTACAGCTACAACTGTAAACTAGAATAAGGCTATTATTTCTAAGCGGCTGAATGAATAAGTAGATAATAACACCATAAAGTTATACTATGGTAAGTATATAGTAATTTAATATTTTCCAGATTAGTATACAATATGAAAGCCTTTTGATTTTTGTGTTTGTATTCATTTAAGATGCGGACTTAACAAATGCAGCATCTCCTCCCTTTCCCCAGAAAGGAGGTATTATTTGTGTCTATTGCTATTTTTGAAAGGCTAGTGCATAATGGTAAACATATATTTGGATCTCACAATGGGGTATCTAGTTTCTGGCATAGAAACTCAACCTGTTATAAAAAACTAGAGGCCCAGTGCACAAAAATTTGTGCACTCGGGGGGGGGGGGGAGAGGGGCTCCCTCAGCCCGGCCTGTGCCCTCTCTCAGTCTGGGACCCCTCGGGAGATAACGACCTGCTGGCTTAGGCCTGCTCCCAGGTGGCAGAGGGCAGGCCCAATCCCTAGGTGCAGCCCCTGGTCGGGCTCAGAGCAGGGTCGATTGGGGAGTTGGGGCACCGCCCCCTGTCATGCACAGAGCAGGGCAGATCGGGAGGTTGCGATGCCACCCCTAGTCACGGTCAGGGTAGGGCCGATTGGGGGGTTGGGGCACCGCCCCCTGTCACACTCAAGGCAGGGTCAATAGGGAGGTTGCGGCGCCACCCCCTGTCAAGCACAGAGCAGGGCCGATCAGGGGGTTGGGGAGCTCCCCCCCATCAGGCACAGAGCAGGGCTGATCAGGGGGTTGGGGCGCCTTCCCCTGTCACGAACAGAGCAGGGCAGATAGGGAGGTTGTGGCCCCGCCCCCTGTCACACACAGAGCCACAGGGCTATCAGGGAGCTTGGTCGCTGCCCCCTGTCACGCTGATCCGGGTGCCGGGAGGCCTCGCTGCTCTGCTGATCCCGGTGCTGGGAGGCATATTACCCTTTTACTATATAGGATAGAGGCCTGGTGCACAGGTGGGGGCTGGCTGGTTTGCCCTGAAGGGTGTCCTGGATCAGGGTGGGGGTCCCCACTGGGGTGCCTGGCCAGCTTGAATGAGAGGATGATGGCTGTTTGCAGCTGGTCACACCCCCTTCAGGGTGGGGGTCCCCACTGGGGTGCCTGGCCAGTCTGGGTGAGTGGCTGAGGGCCGTTTTCAGGCTGGCAGGTGACTGAAGCTCCCAACCGCTCCTTTTTTTCTTTTCTTTTTTTATTCTGGGCCAGTTTTAGCTCTGAGGCTTGGCTCCAGCTCTGAGGCCTTGGCTGCTGAAAGAAGGTTTCTGGCCTTTGTTTACCTTCTGTATTTGAAACAATGTTGCAGTCTGGCTGGCTGAAGCCTGGCTGACTGAAAGCAGGTTTCTGGGGTTTTGTTTAGCTTCTATATTTGCAACATAGTTGCTTAGAGTTGCAGCTGAGAGGCCGGCAAGGCAGGCGGGGAACCTGGCTTCTTCCATCACTGAAGCAAGCAAGCCTTCTGTTCGCTTCAGTGCATGGCTGCCGGCCGCCATCTTGGTTGGCAGTTAATTTGCATATCTCTGATTAGCCAATGGGAAGGGTAGCGGATGTATGGCTAATTACCATATTTCTCTTTTATTAGATAGGATGTGGACAACATTTTTGTTCTTACCATCAACCTTAACCAGTTATAAATTCTTCATAATTGACTTATCTATGACTTCTTTCACGAAACTTTTCTCCCCCTTCTCAGTCCACAGTCCACTCCCCACTCACTCCCCACTTTGTTTCTTTGTTTTATGGCACTGTGGAATAAAGTTTTGAAAGTATCCTTTGCCCTTTTGATAGGATTTAGATTATTATGTATCAATATATGTTGGCATTTATTAAGGAAATAACATAGAAAAAAAGAGGTAAGGGAAATCTTCTTCAATTTTAAAGAAGGGAAGATCTTAAAATTGAAAAGAGTAGTCAGGGGCAGTGGATGTATATTTCCTGAAGAAAATCACACTGTACTTATGATAATAGCTAGTTTAATGCATATGGGTTGATGGGGATAGTGTGAAAATCACAGAACTCTCAGAAAGGCTAGGAATGCAGAAACTAAAAATGGCCACATGACGTCAGCTGCTACTTACATGCATTTACAATCTGTCTCCATGGGGCTGATCTAGGAGTTCAGAGAACCCTCAGTAAAAGTCCCTTCAATCCCCCAACGATTTTCATATAGGATTTGTTTTCCTTTCTCAGTGGGAACAAATAGAATTAGCGACTCGTGACCCTTACCCGCCACTAATACCAATGTGCAACTTTCCTAGATCACAGCTCTATAGCTATTGCAACTAGTGAAACAGACATGCAATACTTAGACTATCTTGGCAGAAAATTCTTTTCTCCTGGGTTATGTCACTATTAGTGAATCCAGGGAACAATGTACTTAAGATTGAATATTATCCAGACACAACTTTTCTGCCCCAGGGAATTAATAAAAGAGCCCCCCCGTTTTGTAATCACCTGTTTGTACCCCCACCTTTTGGCCAAAGGATGCAAACAGAACCATTGTGTTTGCTCTCCAGGGCAAGCGAGCTATGCCAGCTGAGACTTTGGGAATGACAGCACCTGTGGCTGTGGCCTGAGAAGCGGTGTACTATTTGTGTGTTGCACAGCGTTGCCGGGGGTAAAGAGTAAGGGTCAGTGTGGAGGATGCTTTGGCTCTCTGTGACTTGTAGCTGAAATGTCCATCATAGAAGCATATCTGTCTCAGATAAGGAACTAAAATTTTCCCAGGTAACAAGTAAATGATGTAATTCCCTCCCAACCCCACTTTTTATATTACAAGCTTAATACTTAAATGCCAGTGGAAACGGTCCACGTGAGCACTCTTTGGCACATCTCCTGCGTGACTTTTTGGAGTGGGTCCGAGGCCACTCACACTGTCTGGCCCCCTGGCCGTCCTCAGCTAGCCCCTTCCCACCTCTGCATCTCCCATTTCTGTGCTGACTGCAGTCACATGAATGGTTAAGGTGTGGGAGGGCTAAATTCCCATGTGTCCGATTTAATCAAATAATTGGAAGTGACACAGTCAAGAGAACTCATTCAAATTAGCTGAGTGCTTCGTGGGTCCCAGACACAGTGCTAGGCAGGAAGGTGCCGTGGGATAGGACTATCCTGCATCTCAGTGTGTTTACTGTGTAACCGGGCAGTTTGGCACTTGTTCCTATGAACCAGCTATAATGAAGGATGTGTGCTTCAATGGGAGAATATGAGAAAGGCTACGGGAGTCAAGAGACAGAGTATTTCATAGATGGAGTGACAATTAGGCTGGATCTTGAGATATCAAAGCAATAAATTTTCCCCAGGCCTATCAGCAGTTTAAATCTCATCTTTGACAAGGATAAAGATAATGAGATCCTCCCCCACAGTCAGGTCCAGAATTATTCATATAACTGTAAAAGGGCCAAACACAACCTTGCAATGCTAGCAGGAAAAATTTATGGTTATTTCATTTTAAAAAAATTAAGTCATAAAGCAAAAGCTCTGTGTCTTATCAAAGACTCTAGTGTGGTGACAGTTTTTTTCAGAGGTAAATGCCCAAGATTTCTATAATAGATTCTGCAAATGGTTCCCTGAATCAATTTACCTAGCACACAAATGAAATGAGTTTATAAGAACCACGAGCATCTCCAACACACAACTTTACAGATAAAACCACAAGACTTCTGACTTCTGTAATGAGTTATGTGGCTGGCCAGTAGTCAGGGAACAAAATGTACTACCCCTGTCACCTGCTGCCTGGACCTGAACACAATGAATGGTTCCATCATACAGCTCACTCTCCTAGTGTATACAGACCTGGACTCAATTATGGAGCTGACATATCCAGTTTGTCTGACATTCTTTGAGAACATAAAGAATAATAAATGCTGGGTTACCTCTCACCTTTACCCGCTGAAATTTTCTTTCATTCTTGGTATTCTCCTAGATTCTAGGACCTAGAAGCTAGCAATTAGACTTAACAAGAGATTGGAAGATTATCTAATGTTACCGACCACTCCTGGACTGAAGCATTTACTGCTTCCTCTAAGTATTACTCTCTGGATGATTCATCCAGTTAATGCAGTCCTGTATACATTGCAATATTTTCCCAGTTATTTTAACTCTTATTTTATTTTTTATAAATATGTCTTTATTGATTTCAGAGAGAGGAAGGGAGAGGGAGAGAGAGAGAGATAGAAACATCAATGATAAAAGAGAATCATCAATCAGCTGCCTCCTCCCCTACTGGGGATTGAGCCCACAACCCGGGCATGTGCCTGAACCTCAACCTCTTGATTCATGGGTCGATGCTCAACCACTGAACACACCAGCTGGGCTAACTCCTAATTAGGTTCTATTACTTAAGATTCCTTATATTTGTGCCTCAGGTAGCTGACAAAATCATCGTTACCTTGACACCCATGATCTCAGTCTTATACTTTCTAAAATGCCCCTTGCTTGCGATCTTTCAGTTTAAGACATCTTCGATGTTATTTTAACTTTTTCTACTTGTAGAGTTCTTAGAGGCTTTTAAAAATCATGTTAATAGAAATATAAACCCCTAATATCATTTGAACTGCTGTACTATGCAGGGGTGTAAAATGAGAGAACTCCAAGTGAGTCCAATTTAATCAAATAATTAGAAATGACACATTCAAGAGTACTCATTCAAATTAACTTTTTTATTAAAAAGTCTATGATTTTAAATAAAAACTGAAAAACTGTCAGGGACAGGAATGCCAGAGAACCTGGCCTAGGTTGGAGGGGACTAAATGTGTGATCGTGGATGGGATCCTGGGGGTGGGGAGTGACATGAGAGCAGTAAGCATGTTGGGTGCTGGCAATGAAAATGAAGGGCACTTATTCTCATTGTACCCAGGACAAACTCTGCCCACTGAGTAGGGATTAGAAACTCAACTCCCCCCGCCCCCCCGCCCCGGGGAGGAGTTCTCTTCAGGCTAATTGGGGATGGGGTAGGTAAGCAGAATGTACAACCTCTCTAAGTGCCTTTATTTGCCATTCCACGGTAGCATGATGCCAGGACTGAGCTGTGACTGGGTAAGGCTTACAGCGAAGGCAGTGAGAGTAGCAGCGCACAGCTGAGGATGTTCTTAGGCAGCACCGAGCAGGGCAGGTTTTCAGGCCAGCAGGAGTTCGCAAAGCAAATGTTTGACTTCTAATTTCACCTCTGATAAGTAAAGAGTTTGAAAGTCCTCACTCCCACCCTTTGAGCCAGAAATAAGCTAAACAATCTGAAAATCAATGACTTTTCTTGGACCCATTTCAGAATTGAGATTGTAGGGCAAATTACCACCCTGAACTCTGGAGAAACAGGTGAATACAGAGAATCACAGCTGAGGTCAGCTTAGCTGGAGCCAAACTGGTAGAAACACTTACATGATAATTTTGACAAAGTGCTGAAGGCTGAGTGTGGACCAGCTTGAGAGCGATACACTGGGGGCCACAGCTTTGGGGGACTGTCACACTTCCAGGATTTTATTTCCAGGATCCCTAATAGATTCTCCTGACGAACAGCCAAGAAAATGTTCTAATGTTTCTGGCAAAGAGAGGAGGAAAGTGACTATTTTGAAATATACCTAGAGCCTTGTGCATAACAATGGGCCACTCTCCAGGAAGAAAGACTTTGTCAGAGTCTTATACACATTGAGGGAAAGGTAATTACCCAACTGCAGCATCCCCTAGCCTTCCTGACTCAATTTATAGTAGGAAAATAAAAGTTAAGAAACACTGTGTTTCAGGGACACAGGCCCTCTAAAAGACTGAGATTTAATCATAAGATTATATAGTGCATACTCTTGCCCACTCCTCACAGCCACGTCAACAAGACTCCAAAGTAATAACTGGAATTACCGCTGAAAGAGCTGCACGCACAGGCTTTAGCTCAAAAGTAATCCTGAGGGAAACTCAAAGACACCAGGGGAGACTACAACAGGAATTCTACAGAATATTGAAGCCTCTGATATTTACAGATACAGCCAACATTGAACACAGCCCAGCTCCTAGCCAAATTAACATACAACCTCACACTACAGATCTACTTACCTCAGCTCACATTACCCAACCTATTGTGCTTGGCTTTCAACAACAAAAAATTACAAAGCATATTAAACACACACACACACACACACACACACACACAAAACAAAACAAATTTTGAAAAGACAAAACAGGCAACAGGCATGTCCAAAGATATGACACAAATTTTGGAATTGTCAGCAGGGAATTTAAAATAATGATAATTAATATTCCAAGGGCTCTAATAGTAACAGTGGACAATGTGCCAGAACAGATGGATAATGTAAGCAGAGAGATGAAAACTCTAAGAAAGAATCAAAAGGAAATGCTAGAAATAAAAAGCCACAGTAATAGAAATGAATAATGCCTTTGATGAGGTCTTCAATAGACTGGACATGGCCCAGGAAAGACTCTGGGAGCTTGAAGGCATGTCAATAATATTTCCCAGTATAAAATGCAAAGAGAAAAGAGAGTGGAAAGAGAACAGACTATCCAATAACTTTGGGACAATTTCAAAAGGCATAACATTTGGAATACCAGAGGAGAAGAAAGAACAAAGAAGAAATACTTAAAGTAATAATGACTGAAGATCCTTTAAAATCAATGGTACACATAAAACTGAAGCTCAGAGAACATCAGGCAGGATAAATACCAGAATACACCTAGGCATGTGATACTCAAACTGCATGAAGCCAAAGACCAAAAAAAATCTTCAAAGAACCCAGAGGAGAAAACAAACAAAAAAAACACACAAAAACATTACCTATGGAGAAACAAGAATAAGAATCACATCCGACTTCTCCTCAGAAACCATGCAAGCAAAAAGAGAGTGGAGTGAAATACATAAAGTGTCAAAAGAAAAACCCACCAACCTACAGTTCTGTATGCAGTAAAATTATCCTTTAAAAGTGAAGGAGAAATAACGATGTTTTTATCTTTGATTTAGTATGATTTTAATCTTCCTAAGTTTGCTATGATTTTTTTAAATCTTATCATATGATTTATCCTGGGGAATATTTCATAGGCACTTGAGAAGAATGTGTATTCTGTTGCTGTTGGATAGAATGTTCTATCAATATTTGTTGTGTCCATGTGGTCTAATGTATGGCTGAAGTCCAAGTTTCCTTGTTTACTTTCTGTTGGTATGACCTCTCCATTGCTGAAAGAAAGGTATTGAAGTTCCT
Organism: Myotis lucifugus; assembly: GCF_000147115.1. Classification (NCBI taxonomy): domain Eukaryota; kingdom Metazoa; phylum Chordata; class Mammalia; order Chiroptera; family Vespertilionidae; genus Myotis; species Myotis lucifugus. The sequence goes on from NW_005871180.1 coordinate 3,350,476, forward strand.
ACTATTATTATATTGTTGCCTACTTTTCCTTTCAGATGTGTTAGTATTTGCTTAATATATTTTGGTGCTCCAGTGTTGGTTGCATACATATTTATAACATATCTTCTTGATGAATTGACCTCTTTATCACTATATAATGATCTCTGTCTCTTGTACCACTTTTGGTTTAAAGTCAATTTTGTCTGATGTAATATAGCTACCCACTTTCTTTTGGTTTCCATTGGCATGGGATACCTTTGTATCCCTTCACTTTGAGCTTATGTGTGTCCTTAAAACTGAAGTGAGTGCTTTGTAAGCAGCATATAGTCAGGTCTTGTTTTTTTATCCATCTGACTACTCTGATTTTTAAAAAAATATTTTTTATTGATTTTAGAAAGGAAGAGAGAGAGAAAGAGAAACATTAATGATGAGAGAGACTCATTGATCAGCTGCCTCCTCTAAGCCTCCCACTGGGGATTGAGCCTACAACCCAGGCATGTGTTCTGACCAGGAATCGAACCATGACCTCCTGGTTCATAGATTGATGCTCAACCACTGAGCCACATCAGCTGGGCTGACCACTCGACTTTTTGATTGGCAAAATCAATCCATTAACATGTAATTATTGATATATAAGAAATTTCTAATGCCTTCTTATTTTTTTGTTTGTTTCTTCCTCTTTTTCTGCCTACAGGTTCACTTTTGTTTTTCTGATAGTACTTGGTTTATAAGACTGGCTCTTACAGCTACACCCCTGAGTGAGCAGAAAAAGCCAGCTTCAGAGTGGGAGAAGGTGTGGGATTAGAACTTGGGGTTTTGGTGGGGGAGGGACCTGGTGGGACATCCTTGGATGAGGTTCTTCCAGAGGCTCCTGGTGAACTTCCTGCCGATTTCCTGAATGTATGCAGCATGAATTATATCACTTTAATGCCTTTATATTTTTATCTGCCTCTTTCCTGATCTTCTCCCTCCCCCTAGTCATGAAGGTCCCACCTCAGTACTCTGGGTTCTGCTGGAGAGAAGTGGGTTTTTCCAGTTACATCCCAGAAGGGGTGGGCACTCACACACCACTCTCCTGATGAGCCATCCTGGGAGAGGGGTGGTGCTGGAAAAGTTCCTTTTATCCCCTTCACCACATCATTTTTATTTTATTTTTTACTTTTCCTCCAATAGCATGCTGGAATCTCTCCTCAGGGAAGCTGTATTTCTACAAATTCTCTCTTGTCCATAGGTTTCTGCCTAAGTCAGCTTCTCCAGGTTTTCCTTAACCATGGCAAAGAGGGCTGGAGGCAAGCTCCATTGTTCTGCAGACTGTATGGATGCCTGCCTATTACAGCATGAGATTACCCTCACCTTAGGACAGCGGTTCTCAACCTGTGGGTCGCGACCCCTTTGGAGGTCAAATGACCCTTTCACAAGGGTCGCCTAAGACCATCGGAAAACACATATATAATTACATATTGTTTTTGTGATTAATCACTATGCTTTAATTATGTTCAATTTGTAACAGTGAAATTGGGGGTCACCACAACATGAGGAACTATATTAAAGGGTTTTGGCATTAGGAAGGTTGAGAACCACTGCCTTAGGATGAGGTGCTGGATCCCACACCTCCCAACTGCATTCATTGATAAATTCCTAAATAGCTGTTTTGAAATGGAGGGGAAAGGAGGATGTCCTACATTGCCATCATGCTCATTCCCCTTCTCTGGAGTACTTTGATTCTTTCTGAACAATTCATTATGTAATTAAATTGTGTTTGTTGAAGGAAGGCATTCAAATACATGCCTTATAATAGACTTTCAGAAATTGAAAAAGATTTCCTCACTTCATTAATATTTTAGGGAGGCACTGGCTCTTTGAAAATTATACTAAAGCCCAGTGAAATGAATTCATAGTCATATAAAATGCTTTATGTGATCCTAGGGGGCTCACACTCCTTCGGAATTCCATCCATGAATAAATGCACATACATATTCTTTCACTGGACCTGAAACAGGAAAGAACATATAGATGGTCTGTACTCTCAGAAGGTTTCATCAGTAAAACATTTTTGTGTCTGTCCCCAATACATATATATTTATTTGGAGTTTACACTTAAATATCCCTGTACATTTATGCAATATATATTAAAACATAATTTCTAATTTGATATAAGTTAATAATTATACTATTATTATCTTAGTTTTAGATCAAAAATAGCAAGAGAAGTTCTAATATGTTCTTCACCCAGCTTAGTGAATTGTCATGCTCACCTCCTAAAGTGCAAAGATTCCATTTTTGGTGACTATAGTGTTAGTTCAAAATGGGAGCCAGGTCGATGTAGGTGCATTAGTTAAACAGAGCCCTAGTGATGTGAGGGCATCCTACGCAGCACCTGTAGTATCCACCAGAAGAAAATGAGTGAAAGTACCACAGATAATGTTTCATTTCATTTCCAAAGCAAGCAGACGATTACTACCGCTTTGTTTCTTGTATTTACTTACATTACTTCCTAAGCCCATTAGCCCTTACTATATACCAGACACTATTTTAAACACTTAGCAAATATTGGCTCATTTTATGCACTTAATAACCCAATGAAGTAAATGCTATCATTGTCCTAATAATATATTGGCAAATTATGATCTCCTTAAATTCATTGAGTTGAGTTCTTCATTCTTGGGGCCATGAACATTTGCCTAGAGAAGTGGAGCTGGAAGGAGAACAGCTGCGAGTTAGTGGAGGAAGCTCCTGAACGTGGGGGCCTCTGCCCAGTGCAAACTGAACAGGGAAGCCAGGCAGCTTGGGGGTTGGCTCCTCACACATCACGGCTCTTCTGCGCTCGCTCGATGGGATCCAATCAGACACTGCAGCTGGTGACCAGGCCTTGTGGAGATCAATGAACTTTGGAGTTGCTTTTGGTGAATATTAAGGCAGTTAAGGCTGCACCTTCCTGTGAAGAATCTGTGCTAATCTTGTTCTTCACTTTGAAGTGTTTAAGCCTTATCTTAAAATAAGTGCCTGCACTTCAAGGCTCGATTTCATCTTAACTCCTTTTTGTGTTTAGTGCAAGTAACTGGAAAAATCATTTTCTTTTTCTTTCCTTCTTTTCTTTCTCTCTTTTCTTTTTGGAAGGATTTTCTTTACTACAGAAATATGTCAAAGGGAGAGAAGATAAGAGTAATGAAACATGGCTGAACAACTCTCATTTTCAAAACCTCTCCTACTGTCGCTTCATACGTATGCCTGAATAGAAGCCACGTGTTGTTACTCTTCCTCTCTTCCTTTATTTCCAAAATGCCTGGAAACATTCATTTTTAATGTCAGTTGGTAAATTCAGTGGCACTAGAAAGCTAGATGTCAGTGGAATGGGGTTTTGCATATTTTTGTATCCTGGAAACATTTTTCTCTTTGGTATTTACTCATTTAACAAAATTTGCTCTGTGTGTACATCCTTAGCTTTTAGCATCCCTTTTTAAACAACATGCAGGGAGAATTAGCAAGCCTATCTGAAGATGTTCAGAGGGAATAAATAACTGTCTCTTTCCCTTATTTTGCTTCTCCCCCTGAAAAATAGCACTATCTCTTCCTGCTATATCACATACATATTTTGTATGTCCAAGAAAACAAGACGTTTATTTTGGTCACTGCTGTATCCTCAAAGCTCAGAACTGTGCCTGGCACATAATTGCCCTCAATAAATATTTGTCACATGAATGGATGGATAAGGAGATTTAATAACGTGGAAGTGTGTTGACTGCCACCGACACTGTCTTTCCCAGATGTCCTTGTGGAGAGGCAGACCCTTCCCTCTCAGAGGACTTGGCCAAGATTATATAAGAAAAATGCTGTTGCTTTCATTATGATGGATGTGAAGGGGAACAGGAACTGTGAGGAATGTTTATGGTGATTTGTTTTCACTACAAAAAAATTGAGGCCCATTGAAAATCTATCAGGAGAACTTAAGAAAAGCCATAAATAAGCAGTCATTTTGGCCTCTTTAAATAGCAATATCTAGATGCTGAGAAAAAAATATCGAAAGCTTCATAGAGTCAAATGAAGAATGAAGCAAACTAGTTTGAATCAATTTTTCAGAAATGAACTTTAAAGAAATTACTTGACTGGTTTACAGACGATTGTGATACACACAATATTAATATTGTACATATTTTTAATGTCTTGTAAAAAGCTATTGTTTATCATTTATATCAATTGCCTCACCATATAAAGACTTTTTCTCTCTGGTACTTTTAAAATAGTTTCTTTTATTTTTTTAAGTACTTCTTTTGAGCTTTTAATTACATTGAAAGAAGATGGGTTGCCTCACTATTCTTGCTACATAAGTCTCTTGTCTTGAAGGAATAAAATTGATTTTTAAAAATTAGCAATGAGTTATTGATGAGAAATAAAATGGACTTCTGTGGATTGGGCAGTTGAAAGGAAAGTAATTCTAGTTGTGTAACCTCATGAGAAATCAGTACTTTTGATTTTTATTATCAAAATTAATAGTACAGTACTCTCTTCCATCAAATATAATGACATTTACCTACTTTTCTAAAAGTTTTCTATTATTCATGTTACAGAATCCTGAGCAATTTGGCTATTTAATCAAAACTAAAAACAAACGAACAGCCTGGCAAGTGTGACTCAGTGGTTGAGCATTGACTCATGAACCAAGAGGTCCCCAGTTTGATTCCTGGTCAGGGCATATGCCCAGGTTGCAGGCTCGATCTCCAGGAGGCAGTTGATCAATGTTTCTCTCTCCTCGATGTTTCAATCTCTCTGTCCCTCTCCCTTCCTCTCTCTCTAAAATCAATTAAATAAAACAACAACACCTTGAATGTCTAAAAGAGAATAGAAAAGTTATAAAGTGTGTTGAGTATTAATCAATTTATTTTCAGTTTTATCAGTCAATAATTTGGGAGGATTTCCATATTCTGGAAGCAAATATGACTCCATTTCAGATCTTGGAATAATAGCTTGCACAAATAATTTATTTTCTAAGTTTTTACAAAATCACAACCCCTACTGTTACCTGAGGCAGTATAGGCATGGCATTGAATTATTGATGTCCCCCCCCCCCGCCCGATGCTGATAATAAAGATAGAATCAAATGAAATCTAGTTTTTATAATATTGGTTAGTTAATTTAACCTAATGTAAGAAAAACAGAAGGTTTAGTGTCTTGGAATCATGTATTAAGTTTTACTGCCTAATTAATCACCCTGAAACTCAATGGCACAAATACCTTTTATTAGTAGAACTTACACACTTATGGATTGACTGATGATCAGGTGACATAGTGGGGCTTGACTCATCTCAGTGGGGCCTGGCTGATCGTGGCTGGGCTCTTCCGTGTGTCTGTAGGTTGGCTAAGAGCTCTGCTCTAGGCCAGGCTTGGTAGGCAGCTCAGCTGAAGTGGCTCTGCCCACCTGTCTCTGATTTGTCTCCATTTGGCTGGCTCAAGCTTGCTTTCTCATGATGATGTAAACAGAACTAGACGAGGCCTCCTTAGGTCTTATCTGGAAACTGTACACTGTCACTTCTGCCTCATTCTATTGCCAAAGCAAGTCAACAAACCCAACCCAGAACCGAGGAGTAAGAAAAATCTACTGTGCTTCTTTCGAGGGGAAATTGTAAAATGTTGGATACAGGGAGGTATGAGGAATTGGAGGCATTAGTGCAATTTATTATAAATGGAAAGAGAAGATGCATATTTAAAACAATAGGAAATAATTTTTGAATAGTACAGACATCATGGCATGATACATTTTGATTGTATGCAATCATAAAGAAAGTTATTACAAGGCTTTTACACAGGTGGTTGGTAAAGATACCTGTATAAAAGTTATCTATATGTGCCAGTTTCCATACTGATTCTCAGAGTGTGCTCACCAGACCAGCAGAACCATCTGGGAACTTGATATAAATACATGTTTTTAGGTGCTACCTCACAAACTCTGGAGCAGGGCTTAGGCATCTGTATGTTAACACACCCTCCAGGTGATAATGATGCCTGTTGAAGTGGAGAACCACTGCACTAAGCTACTCTGATTTATCCCCTAGTTTTGCAACAAGCTGCAATAGAATCTCCTGGTAACTTGTGTAGTTTACTAACAATAATATGGTCACATCTTTGGGTTTTGTTGTTGACAATGTGAAATGGGAAGATCTCAAATCCTGCCTGAATTTTTGACAGATGATTCATACATTTTTTTCTGGCTATTATTGGATAGCAGAGAGAGAATATGGGCTGTTCTATTCCCTTCACAGAGTCTTCCTTTTCATCATAGCAGGTAGCAACATTACGGTGCACAATTTATAATGACCCTCTTATATTTCCCTTATTCTGAAAGACTTTGCCATTTGACTCTTACCACAAATAATATCTGTGCTATTTTTGGTACAAAATGATAAACCAAGTATTTTAAAATAAATTTCTTCACATTCCTATTTCCTATTTCTCTAACAAAATTTATTGGCATCCTGATCTAAAATCTTCCCCAAGTGTAGAAGGATGTATGACTACTTTTTCCTTTTAATAAATTTTTCTTTTGAAAAGTTTTTCATGACAATGATAGCTGTTCAGGGCTTCTGAAGGTTAAGTTAGAACAATTGAAAAGAGGTGCGAGCTGTGTTTCATTTGTTTCCTCCTCTCAAAGTAAAAGGAGAATCACCAATCATTGATCATATTTCTACTATTATCATCTGGACTTTTGAGACTAAAAGGGAACTCAAAAGACTTCTGCCTTAAGCCATTAAGTCTCTGTTCATATATTATCATGATATAATTATTGTTTCCATTTATTTCACCAAGAAAAATTTTATCAATAAAGGAAGACTATCTGGGAGTCAATATCTCTACCAAAGAATTAGTGATAGAATAATGTATTAAAAAGTAACAAACATTAAATCGTTTATTTAGTAAGTTATTTATTTAGTTCTATGAAGGGCAAGTCTTGCCTTTCATATAGAAAATTATTCCTAAGGTCACTGCACAACTGAGAAAAACATTTTTAAAATTCTTAGTGCATTATTATAATTATAAAACATCACATTTTCAAGTCTACTAGTAATGGTAGTTGATAGTAATTTGATGAGCATAATTTCTGAACCAGTGGCAAAAGGAAACAGAGGAACTTGTATTAATTGACGTTGAAGATAATTCTTCTAAACTCAGCTACAACACTTGGATGTTCTCTCAATAAGACTGTTTATTGCTCCAAATTGCTCATATCATCACCTAGTTAATTCTCCTGATATTAGTTATTTCCTGGATGCATAACACCTTGGATTCTTCCTCCCACCCCCAGGTATATATTTTGAATGGTTATGATTATTAGCTTATCATTATTTTTCACTTTTTAATATGCATACTATTTAGTTTTATTGAACCATAATTCTAAATTGCTTTGTTCTGTGGTGGGATTTTTTTTATTTAGATACTAGAGGCCTGGTGCATGATATTTGTGCACTCAGGGGGTCCCTCAGCCAGGCCTGTGCCCTCAGGGGATGTGCAACTGCTGCAAAGGTAGGAGAGGCTCACCAGTCACAAGCCCGACTTCTGGCTGAGCGGTGCTCCCCCTGTGGGAGTGCACTGACCACCAGGGGCAGCTCCTGCATCGAGTGTCTGCCCCCTGGTTGTCAGTGCACGTCATAGTGATTGATCGTTCCCCTGTTTGGTCGATTTGCATATTAGCCTTTTATTATATAGGAGAGCTGTCTGTCTGGCATCAGAACAGCTTGTTAAGATTGTCTATGTCAATGATGGTGAACCTATGACACGCGTGTCAGAGGTGACACACGAACTCATTTTTTTGGTTGATTTTTCTTTGTTAAATGGCATTTAAATATATAAAATAAATATCAAAAATATAAGTCTTTGTTTTACTATGGTTGCAAATATCAAAAAATTTCTATATGTGACACGGCACCAGAGTTAAGTTAGGGTTTTTCAAAATGCTGACACGCTGAGCTCAAAAGGTTCGCCATCACTGGTCTATGTCGTTTGATTAAAACACAAATGATTTGGACTTAGTGCTTTTCTTTTCCCTAGATATTTTATCTGCAGTATTGAGATCCCACCTACTTTGTTCTTCTTTCTCAGGATTGCTGCAGCTATTTGGGGTCTTTTTTTATTCCAGATGAATTTTTGGAGAGTTCATTCTAGGCCTGTGAAATATGCCATTGGTATTTTAATGGGGAGTATATTGAATCTATAGATTGCTTTGGGTAATATGGACATTTTAATGATGTTGACTCTACCAATCCATGTACACGGTATGTTCTTCCAGCATGGGAGAACATATGTGCCAATGTTATCACTGATAAGGGTTTAATCTCCAACATTTACAGGGAGCTCATACAACCTAACAAAAGGAAGATAAACAACCCAATCAAAAAATGGGCAATGGGCCGAAATAGATACTTTTCGAAAAGACATAAGGAAGGCCAAGAGACATATGAAAACATGCTCAAAGTCACTAATCACCTGAGAGATGCAAATCAAAATGACAATGCAATACCATCTCACACCTGTCAGAATGGCTATCATCAACAAATCAACAAATGACAAGTGCTGGTGAGGATGCGGAGAAAAAGGAACCCTTGTGCACTGATGGTGGGAATGCAGACTGATGCATCCACTGTGGAGAACAGTATGGAGTTTCCTCAAAAAACTAAAAATGGAACTCCCATTTGACCCAGTGATCCCACTTCTGGGAATATATCCCAAGAAACTAGAAACACCAATCAGGAAGGATATATGCACCACTATGTTCATAATGACACAATTCACCATAGCTAAGATTTGGAAACAGCTTAAGTGCCCATCAGCAGATGAGTGGATTAAAAAACTGTGGTACATCTACACAATGGAATACTATGCTGCAGTAAAAAAGAAGGGACTTTTACCATTTGCAACGGCAAGAATGGAATTGAAGAGCATTATGCTAAGCAAAATAAGCCACTCAGAGAAAGATAAATATCACAAGATCTCACTCATTTATGGAATATAATGAACAACATAAACTGATGAACAAAAACAGATCCGGAGACAGAGAAACATTGATCAGACTGTCAAACCTCAGAGGGAAGGTAGGGGAGGGTGGGGGTAAGGGGGAGAGATCAACCAAAGGACTTGTATGCATGCATATAGGCCTAACCAATGGACACAGATACCAGGGGGTGAGGGCATGCGTGGGGGGGTGGGGGGCAATGGGGGGGGGGAATAAGGACACTTATGTAATACCTTAATCAATCAAGAAAAAAAGTAAAATATAAAAAGAGTTTTCAGCCTGGACTGAATAGCTGATTTCCACTCCCCATTTTACTGTAAATTATGTAAAAGAACCGAATGGCACACGATTATTATGAGATGAGGGCCTAAATGTATAAATGAATCCCATCCAGCTTTCTTTCAGGCAAATTGTTTCCATCTGCTTTATATCTGTGTGAATCATAAGGCTGCTGGAAAGACTCAGGAATTTGGTACAAATGAGAAAACTCCATTTGAAGCAAGTGTAAGCTTTGAAAATAAACCACCATTGTGTTTAGATAATGGCCCATTAACAACGGTTAATTTTACTTAAATCTCAGCACATTTTGATTTTCAAGAATGAACTTCAAGCAATTACAGTCTGTTGGGTAAACTTTCAAAACAAAATCTGAATATATTGTTCTGAGTAATAGTGTTTAAAAAATACGTGTTTAAAAAAATTAACATTTTTAAAATTAAAAAAAATCAATGATAAACTCATTTAAACAAATAAGGATCACAAATAGATGAATTTAAGCATTTACCAGAGCAGCTCAGAACACTCAATTTTTGCATATAAGGGAATGAATATTAAACTGAGACCTTTTCTGAGTAGAAATAGCTTTGTTTTTCTTCTGTTGGAAATGGAAAGGATGCTGGTTAGAAATATGAAACATTATGGCATAATGAAGCTACTGAATTGCTTCAAATTTGTCCTGAATTTTGTTAGATCCAGGGCTTTGGTGGTAATTTTATTCTGTATCTTGTGGCCAAGAATCAGCTACCATCTGCCTCAGAGTAAATTTATCTCTACTGGCACTTCTACTACCAATTTCATTATTCATTTAACTAATAAATTCTGTCCTCATTAGAGCCTGGATTTATATTAAAATTATATTTTGAGTCCAGAAAGATATTTACTGCAATTTAAAAAAAAAATAAAGGCTACCTTTTGGGTCTTTTCAAACTATTGCCTGTCTACATTTATATAAATAAAACTAAGCAAAACTGCAAGTTAAGAGATAAAATGGCAATGTAAACCTATTCTTTCTTATTCTGAAGAAGAGAATTAGCTCATGCCCTCCTGGCCAAATCTGTGTTCTACATATATTCTCATAAACTAATTCTTGATTTCTACTTACATTTCCCCTCCACAACTATGGAAACACAGAAGGTCTGTTTCCTGAAATCCTCTGAAAGTCAAGAGGAAGGTGTTAGCTGCACCTCTCATTAGGGGTGTAGAGGCCTTTACTTCAAATGGCCTTTGTCATGTGAGACCTCCTTCCAAAACAAAAAACAAAAAGCTGTTGTATCCTCCTCTTCTGGATTGTTATCTATTTAATCCATCTAAAATATAAAAACGTTATTACCTTATAATATAATATAATCAATATATATTTAGTTAGTTGATTTCTTCTGACTGTGCTTTTGACTTGGCTCTGACATTATTTCTAATTTTCTCATAGAATTGGGTTGATTAGAGTCCTGCTTTCTACCCATCTAGGTCCTGCTAGCCTTTTTCCCCAAGTGACTTCAATCTCTGAACTCTTCTGCTGGTCCTTCCTGATTGATCTCTCCTTGGAAACAAGGATTTCCCCACCTGATGCTGAGCACCGAGATTGCCCAGAGACTCCTATTCCCATGCTTAGCTTCCCCCCACAGGTCAGGGGCGAGGGGATTCATTCTATCCTGGTGGGAAAGGAAGTGATAAGGCACACAAGTGAGAGAAGACATTCCTGGGCATCACTAAGGTTCACTTCCAATCACTCCCATAGCCACCGACTTGCTGCTACGTGATTCACTGATCAAATCTTACCTCGGGGTTGGGAGCCAGAGGTAGCAGGGAGGACTGCAGCAAATTCCAGTTCCTGTCCCCAGCCATTGCCTATCGGTTCCTTGTGAGATACAATTGGGTCAGACATGTTCTATACCTTCCAGTTCATGAGATATAGGGCTTCAATCTTCTGGGAAGCCGGAGGATTCTCAGATCATAAGCAATGACTATTCTATCAGCACTATTTTGTAGTAAAGAATCATCCATTAATATTTTGCATTTTGCTGATATTGGGACTTGCTCTCTCTTTAAATGAAATGTCACGAATCCTGTTTAATTATTCTCATCAGTGTGGGTTGTAGGAAAATGCTGCAAAAAGGGCATGACTGTGTTACCCATTGTGTGAACCATGGTCTGTGTTTTGCAACACACAAATTACTAGATTTCTGATTTTGATATTCTTTTTACATGATTTCATTCATTATTTTCTTATATATAATTTAAGTGCCAAATATAAGTGTGGCAAAAATTTATCTTATCTTTAACTTTTCACAACTATAAATTTTTAAGAAGATTGGCAAAAAATTAGCCTATAGATTAGTCTCAGGAAATATTGAGGCACTTTTGAAGACATGGAAATGTCAGAGCTTAAAGCAATCAGAGTGGTGGTCATAATTTTGAAGCAATAAAAGGATTTTGATTAGCCCTGCTCTACCACAAGCACATCGACAAAGCAAAGCAATAACCAAACAACTCGTAGACACGGAAATGTGTGAATTGGAGACTACACAGAGTGAACAATTGGAATTCCTATACATATATTTTGCTAACAACAAAACCCATCTGTTACTGTTGCCTGATACCAAGGCAACTTTGATTGAGGTACAACATGTACTGGATGGAATCAGAACCAGGCTGACATGGACTTAGTTAAACACATTGAAACTGAAGGCATCTCCTGGTAACTTTTCGAACTGATGCTTTAGTTACTGCTGATGCACCAGATTCAACTGGCTGCCTAGCCACTTCCTTGCCAACTGAAAATAAGTTTTGTTCAAATATGTACCTCTTCGGGCCTCTCCCCAGCCCTAGAGAATGACATTACTTGTCATGGAAAGTCCATCATTCTTTCCATTGTTTGATTTATGAGAACTCAAGCAATAGAATTCTGGTCAGTGAGGCATGAATGAAGTGTCTTGGGAGCCTCCTGAAGCAGTTTTGCTTATTTCCAACAAGGAATCTGAGAAAGAGAACATGTATAAAGATGTGATGCCTGGAGCTGGTGTAGCTGTACTGTGACCAGGAGGTGACAAGCCTGAGGAGAGAAGTTGAAGCAGCGAGGATGGCAGAAGAGAAAGGTAGAAAGAACAGGGTCCCTGATGGCAGTGTTTAGCCACGGAATCAACCAGCCCTGGAAGGGCCCGAAGTCTAGCTCTTACGTTATATTTAAGCCAGATGCGTTTTTTCCTTAACCACCTTCAGCTGAATGCATCCTAAGAGATGCTACTGATTATAAAATGTAAGGACCAGCTTTTCTGGCATTACAGGTTACTTTAACTTCATACATTACTGTGACTTCTCAGGCCACTGTTAAAACAGGTTGCCAATCTGTTACTTACTTTTTAAAATGAACATGCCCAGACTCATAGGACAAATTTATGTTTACAGCATAGGTTTATTTTTTAAAATAAGCACACTTGAGTATTTGACCTGGTTAATACTTCCTCTCTTATACTACCTCTTCAACAAGCTTTTATAGCTTTTAGCTTCCAGACTCTAACTATTGCCATGATTGATGAAAGAGGATTTCCCTAGCAGACTTGCTTTATGGGGAATGTGTGCTGAAGAGATTTCCACATCTACTTGCATTTTGAAATATGTTCCAGGGAGAATGTGGCAAGTTTCTAGGGTTATTCCGTTTTGTGTATATTTAAGATCAATTTTAGAAAAGTGTACTTAGTAATCCATGTTTACTTATGACTGAAAGAATGATGATGATAATAAGAATAATTATTTTGGTTTTAGTAAACATTTATTGAAATCTTGTAATGTGCAAGCGATTCCAGGGAGGCAGTATAACATAATGATGAAGAACAAAGGCATTTGTTGCAAAGCAGATTGTGGCCTTGAAAGGTGTTTGTGCATTTTCTGGGGAGGAAAACCAAAATGGACATGTCCCCCATCTACTTCCAAGGCCAATGTTTGCGTCCTCAGGAAGGTAGGTGGCTGCTATCTCCTTTGCGTTTGCCTTCAATTTATATCGTATGTGGAGGAACTTCTGTTCAGGGAAAGCCCCTTGTCCCACACCCTATTCCTGTCCAGGTGAGTGATTCACTTGACCTTGGGAGATGCGCCGGGCCCTGAGTCAGCCCCTTCCACTCTCCTTTTGTTTGGGGATCTGTTCCCCAAGTTTCATCAGGCCCATGGCTGACCAGGAGATCCTGTCACTGAGTGGGTAACTCTCTGATTCTTTGTTAGCATCGAGCTGAAATTTAAATACCCACATGTCTGACATTGGGCCATTCTCTCAATGGGATCTGAACTCCCAGGAGAAGGGAGCAGCTACACCAGAGGCCCCGTGCGAGGCTAGATTACATGCATGAGGTGGTGGGGTTGGGAAATATGTCCTTCTCATTAAAATTTTTCCTCCCAAAGTATATACACAATCCCTTGTTTCAGTCTCTCTTAGCCAAAAGTGCTCATATAGATTGCCTCCTTGCTGGAAGCCCTGCTTTTCTTCTGTTCATTAAACAGCCTCATGACACAGCAGTTGCCACTATTTGCTGAACCTTACGAAAAGCTTGGTGGGGAGCTTGTCACAATTCAGTGAAATGCAGTGACATGTCAATGCCAGGCTGAGTTCCCCAAGGTACTCACTGCACCCGGTCCAGTGGCTCTGCATTTTCCGGAAGCTGCACAAACTAGGAATGTTCTTCCATGGAGCCGCCAGAGGGGCAGCCTCGAAGCACTGACCTCAGGAGCAGTAACAGTGGGGATAGCAACAAGTGGGCAAAAGGAGGGGCAAGATATAGAAGGACTATTGGAGCACATATGAAAATCTCCAGTTACATCTGGAAATACTTGGGGGAGAAATTTCAGGAGGTGAGTTTATGTGTTGTGCAATTCATGAGCTGAAAGAAAAGCAATTTAGATTATTATTAATGTGACCCAAATTTGATTCATGGGTTAGCAAGAATAGAGAAAAAAATGAAATACCGTAAAAATTGTCATGCTGACGTTTTGGTGTCATAAGGCTGTGTATGATTTTAATTGTGGAACATTATAATGAGCTTTGGTACTTAAAATTGAACATAACCTATTTACTTCCTGTTTTTATGTTTACATTAAGCTGTAGTACCAGAGTATCAAGGACCGTGCCTCTTGCCTGTAGCCAAGTCTTGTAGAAGGAAATGTTTAGATTCCGGGTCTTGAGAATGGTTATCAGCCAGTCCCTGGGGCCCAACCTATCATGCTTTTTGGACAGGATGCCAGCTTCCCAGCTAACACAAGCATACGTGTCATCATATGCACCATTATACCCCTCACCTGGTCCCCGTAATGCCATTATACCTACCATCTTACACCGCCCTCAGGAGGAGAGAAGAGGGGTTATAAGCTAAGAGCCAAGAGGCTTACAATTTGGAGGAGGGAGGTGGCCCCCAAACCGGCATACTCAGTGAAGTGTTGAAGGGGTGTAAGAGGTAAAATGAAGGGGTGAGATAAGATGAAGTTATGGCTCATAAAAGAGAGTGAGTCTGTGGTCTAGGCATAATTGATGATAGCACCCACTCTTTAAAGTGAAGAGGTTTTAATTAATTTAAAGCAGGGAATGCAAAGGTGCTGAAAAAATCTAAGGATCTAAGGAAGGGACAGTTGAGGAAAGGAAGGGTAAGATTTTTACTTTACAATTTTGTTTGGAACTAGCTGTTTGTTCTTCCAAAGTAATGCCTCCAGCTATTCAGAGAAAGATAATGTTGGGAAATGAAGACAATCATTCATATAATTATGTTTTATTGAACAAAAATATTGCTAACTATAGTATGATTGGGATACTAGAATATCGCATCATGAACTTTAATGGGGGAGAAGGGTTTGTGTGCCTTGTGTGAGCTGGTATACAATGTTTACTGGCTTTAAGGTACCTTCATTCCACTAATTTTATACTATCCAACTCACAAGAAAGGTACTTATTCTCTACTTTTTTTAAAGTACACAACTCTTTTTGACTAAAAGAAATATATAATTAAACATTCTGTATGAAAAGGCAACATGGATTTGGGAAGAAACGGGGGGTAAACAAATTAAAATCCAAGCTTTGCTGAAAAAGCTTTCTTATTAAGATGTTTATTTCACTTTTAGAAAGAAAAATATGAATAAAATATAAATATACTAAACATATAAAACATACATCTTTCTCTAAAGGAGCAATTGATAATTTTCAAAATTTATTTCTTTAGTTAATTCCTTACCCCAAATTATTGTTACACACTTGGCTATAGAGGCTTTGCATTTTGATTGAGGATTTGGTTTTCTTTAGGAAATAGCTAACACACTTCACTGCCCTAATAACCTTCCCATGGCATTCTCTTACACAAACTATGGTCGATGGAAAAGCTTCAACTAAGTGAAGCCTATCTGTAACTCATTCAGAATTGGAAATGGGAAGATTAGCATGTTCTTACTCATGACCTGGGGGGAAAGACAACATCAGAAACTTTAGTGATCAACATAAGGGTCCTTTTATTACATTGAATTCCTGTTTCCATGTATAGAACATGAGCAATTTTCTCAGCTATGGTTTTTAATAAATCCACTATGGATATAAGTAATACATTCTTCTCAGCTTGCCCTGGTGTGTCTTGATAGAGAGGGTGGGGATGACTTCTAGCTCTTGTGTAGGAACAGTGTTTAGAAGATAACATAGGGAATGTGCTTGAAATAAGAGACATTCTACTCTTACTTGCTAGCAGAGATGGAAGTTCTCATTAATGCTGCTGCAGTGACTGCCATGCTACTCACCAAACTCATTTCTTTTTGGGGAAATAGTAATCTGCATTAGCCAATATTGTGGCTGCTACACACATGTGGCTATTAAAATTTTATTTGTAATTAAATAAAATTTTAATTCTTCTGTTGTACTAGCCAGATTTTTAAGTGTTCCATAACCATTTGCAGAAAATGTCTACCATTTTGTACAGTATGGAAACAGAATATTTGCATAATTACAGAACTACTAGGCAATACTGAGCTAGATTCCATTTATCAATCTCCTTTCTGATTATTGAGCTCTAACCAATGAAATGTAAGATGTAATGTATAGCTGTCCTAAAAACCTCCCAGTCACAATTATTCACACTCTTTCATCTTCTATGGTAAACTTGGAAGTTTTGTGTTGCAAACAGAAGAGCCACAAATTAGTAAGAGCCTCAGTGAATGATAAAACATACAGGTGGGTCTTGACTCAGTTTTCAACAAACATCAGACTAAGGGAATGGCCTTTTACCGGCTATTTCAGATAGCCTCCAAGTAGGTGTCTCTAAGTTGATAGAGAAACCTAGAGCAAGGGCACAACAAAAGATATCAGGGATATAATGTTTAGAAAGAAATGTGGGAGCAGCTCATACACTGTAGTCAGGGTTGGTCCTCACAGTCAGCCAACCTGAGGGTCAATCCCACACAAGACTGGGCCAATAGTAATCAATATTCAATTACAACAGGAGGGCTAAAATAACCCACACAAGGAACATTCTTGGAGCACCCAAATCAGGCGATCAAGGAGACTTATGCCACTAGGTCCTATAGAACATCTACTACATAAGGCCACCTTACCAAGACTGGGAGACATAGCAGATCTACCTATTATGTAGAAATGAACACATAAAGGCAGCCAAAATGGAGACAAAAAAAAATGTTCCAAATGAAAGAACAGGAGAAATCTTCAGGAAAAGAGCTAAATGAAATGGAGGCAAGCAATTTATCAGATGTAGAGTTAAAAAAAAATAGTTATAAGGATGCTCAAGGAACTTAGAACTTCAACAAAGAAATAGCAAGCATTAAAAAAAAAACATAAAAAAGAAGCAGGAAGAAATGAATGATATAATTCCTTTCATGAAAAATACACTAGAGGAATAAACAGAGGATCAAATAAGTGATTTTGAAGACAAGGTAGCAGAAAACACCCAATCAGAGCAGCAAAATGAAAAAGGAATTTTTAAAAAAATGAGGATAAGCCTTGGACTGTGTGGCTCAGTTATGTGGGTGTCATCCTGTGCACCAAAGTGTTGCCAGTTCAATTCCTAGTCAGGGCACTTGCGTAGATTTTGGGCTCCATCCCCGGTTGGGGGTATGGGGGAGGCAGCCAATCAATGTTGCGCTCTCACATTGATGTTCCTCTCTCTTCCCTTTCCCTCTCCCTTCCTGTGTCTTTAAAAATTAATAAAAATATATATATTTTAAAAAATGAGGATAGTTTAAGGGACCTTTTGGACAACATAAAGTGTTATATAGGGACTGCGTTCGCGCTCTCCCCTGAGGGGGGGGAAAAAAGTGTTATATAAGGGCACAAAAAGGAAAAGAGACTGAGGAAGGGATTGAGAACTTATTTGAAGAAATGATGACTAAAAACTTCCCGAACCTGGTGAAGGGAAAAAGGTGCAGTGCCCCAAACAAGATGAACCCAAAGAGGCCCTGGCTAGTTTGGCTCAATGGCTAGAGCATCGGCCTGCAGACTGAAGGGTCCCAAGTTCAATTCTGATCAAAGGCATATGCCTGAGTTGCGGGCTCAATCCCCAGTAGAGGGGCACACAGGAGGCAGCAGATCAAAGATTCTCTCTCATCATTAATGTTTCTATGTCTCTCTTCCTTTCCCTTTCTCTCTGAAATCAATAAAATATATATTTTAAAAAAAGATGAACCCAAAGAGGTCCACACCAAGACACAGCATAATTAAAATGGCAAAGGTTAAAACAAAGAAAGAATCTTAGGAGCAGCAAGAGAAAGACAGTTAGTTACTTAAAAGGGAGCTCCCATAAGACTGGCAGGTCATTTCTCAACAAATATTTCAGGCTAGAAGGGATTACCATGAAATATTGAAAGTGATGGAAAGCAAGGACCTACAATCAAGATTACCCAGCAAGGCTATTATTTAAAATTGAAGGAGAGCCCTAGCCTGTTTGGCTCACTGGATAGAGCCTCGGCCTGTGGACTAAAGGGTCCCAGGTTCGATTCCAGTCAAGGGCATGTACCTTGGTTGCAGATACATCGCCAGTAGGGGGTGTGCAGGAGGCAGCTGATCAATGTTTCTCTCTCATCAATGTTTCTAACTCTCTATCCCTTTCCCTTCCTCTCTATAAAAAATCAATAAAATATATTTTTTTAAAAATTAAAGAAGTAAAATGCTTCTCAGAAAAAAAAAAAGCTAAAGGAGTTTGTTATTATTAAACCAGTATTACAAGAAATGTTAATGGGTCTTCTTGGAGGAAGAGGAGGAGAAGGAAGAGGAGGAGAAGGAGGAGGAGGAGGAGGAGGAGGAGGAGGAGAAGGAGGAGGAGGAGGAGGAGGAGGAGGAGGAGGAGGAGGAGGAGAAGGAGAAGAAGAAGAAGAAGAAGAAGAAGAAGAAGAAGAAGAAGAAGAAGAAGAAGAAGAAGAAGAAGAAGAAGAAGGGATAGAAGGAAGGAAGGAAGGAAGGAAGGAAGGAAGGAAGGAAGGAAGGAAGGAAGGAAGGAAGGAAGGAAGGAAGAAAGGAAGGAAGGAAGACTTAGTTAAGCCCTAGAGTGCCGGGGAGCGCGATCGTGGTCCTCCTGTCTTTCGCCAAAAGTGCCGAGAGAGCTATCAAAGCTTCGAAATGGTGTCCAGTTCTAAGTCTGCTTTTATTAGTGATGATGATATTGCTAAATATGTCAATGTAGTAAAGGTTTCCTTAAGTTTTTGAATATGTAACTTCATTTACTTGAGATTCATAATTTTTTTCCTAAACTGCTGTAAAATCAGCAAAACTTCCTTGGCAATTTTAGCATAGTTCCTAGGATATTGGTTGGCACTCAAAGGGTTAAAAGAATAATATGGCAATATATACATACCTACAATAATCACTTTAAATGTAAATAGCTTAAATGCTCCAAACAAATGACATATAGTAGCTGAATGGATAAGAAAACAAGACCCATATATATGTTGTCTACAAGAGACCCACCTTAGAATGAAAGATACAGACCAACTAAAAGCAAAGGGAAGGAAAAAGATATTTCACGCAACTGGAAAGGAAAAAAGAAGCTCGGGTAACAATACTTATATCTGACAAAATTGACTTTAAAACAAAGGCTACAGTAAGAGACAAAGAAGGACACTACACGATGATAAAGGGAGCAAACCAACAAGAGTATATAATCTTTGTAAACATTTATGTACCCAACATAGAGGCACCTAAATATATAAAGCAAATATTGGTGGATGTAAAAGGAAAGATCAACAGTAATACAATCATAGTAGTGGATTTTAATACCCCATTGACAGCAGTGGATAGATCTTCATCAATAAATCAACAAACAAGTGTTGGCGCAGATGTGGAGAAAAGGGAATCCTAGTACACTGTTGGTGGGAATCAGGATTGGAACAGCCACTGTGGAAAACTCTATGAGTTTCCTTTAAAAATTAAAAATGGCCCTAGTTGGTTTGGTCAGTGGATAAGTGTCAGCCTGCGGACTGAAGAGTCCTGGGTTCGATTCCAGTCAAGGGCACATGCTCGGTTGTGGGCTCAATCCCCAGTAGGGGGCATGCAGGAGGCAGCTGATCAATGATTCTCATCATTGATGCTTCTATCACTCTCTCCCTCTCCTTTCCTCTCTGAAATCAATAAAAATATATTTTAAAATATAAAATTAAAAATTAAAATTAAAAATGGAACTATTGCCCCAGCAATCCTGATTCTGTGAATATATTTTAAGAATCCTGAAACACCAACTTGAAAGAATATATACACCCCCATGTTCATAGCACTGTTATTTACAATAACCAAGATCTGGAAACAGCCTTATTTATGCCCATCAGTAAATGAGTGGATAAAAAAGCTGTGGTACATTTACACAGTGGAATATTATGCAGCAGTAAAAAAGAAGGAAATCTTACCTTTTGCAACAGCATGGATGAACATAGAGAATATTATGCTAAGTGAAATAAGCTAGTCAGAGAAAGATAAATACTATATGATTCCACTTATGTGTGTAATTTAATATACAAAATAAACAAACAAAATAGAAAGAGACTCATAGATACAGAAAATAGACTCACAGCTGTTAGAGAGGAGAGGATTCGGGTACTGGGTGAAAAAAAGTTAAGGGATTAAGCAAAGCAACAACAACACAAAACTCATAGACACAGGTAACAGTACGGTGATTACCAGAGGGGATGTGTAGGTGGGGGAGGTAGAAGAGGGTAATGGGAGCTAAATGGTGACTTTGGGTGGTGAACACACAGTACAATATATAGGTATTCTAGAATTATACACCTAAAAACTATATACTTTTATTAACTGATATCACCCCAATAAGTTCAATAAAAATTTAAAAAAGTAGAAATGTGGGAGTGTTTTCTACTCAGAAAATATACTAAAATGTCTAGTAAATTTTTAGGAAATTGTGTTGTCAAGAAATGAGAAGTCTGGTATGAAAATTAAGTTTGAAGCACCCTTGAAATCCCAAACTTGCACTATCAGCAAGCTACGTGTCCTCTTTTGGGTCATGTTTCCAAATCCCAATTGTGGCTGTGGCAGAGGCGGATAAAGGACCAGGAGGATCCCCCTCCCCAGGGCCAACCAGAGGGAGCTCCTTTCAGAAAATAAGAGTGGCCAGGCAGGGCCATCTCACAATGCCTGGCCAGCAGGAGTCAGTCTTTGCTATGCTCCAGTGAATGTTGTGCATCTTGCAATCTTTTCTTTTGCAAATGGTAGTGTTTGTCTCTGGCATCCTAGCCTCAATGCACTATTAAATTTGGAACATGTGTTTGGGTGAAAGGGAAATAATTTTCCATTTAGCTCATACGTCATCAGATAACATCAAGTCACCTCTACAGCTGATTGAAAGGATTGACCATCACCTGGAGATCCTGGATTTAAACTGGATTGAGATATTGGATGGGATTTTGAATTGTCTCCTTTCAAAATCCTGGCTCTATGTAGTCTAATGTCTTCATTTTATCAGTGAGGAAGACAGGGCACTTAAGGATAAAGAAGATAGGCCTAAAATCTCATGCCAGCATTGGACATCTAGTCCCATGCCCTTTTCATTCTAACTTTACCAACAAAGGAGTCCAGTATGCATATTTGGTATTGACACTAAAGAAGTTAGCCTACAATTGATGTGAGATTTTCTAAAAACATTCATTAAGAATAATAAAATATTTCTACATTATGATAAATTAATTATAGGTTGTTCTTTTAAACACATGTAGAATATTTGATTTCATCACAAATTACAATTATTGATCATTTTAAAACTACATAAAAGTGATTTAAGGAATTTTTAATTATCTGCATTTTATATACTCATGATAAATTCCTCAAACTGTCCTGTTCCAAGAAATGCTTTCTATCACTTAACTAAATCATCGCAATTTTGTGTTTTATATTTTTTCTTTCTCTGTCAACTTTCTCTTGTAGCTATAGGATCTATCATTGTAATATTCATCATATTCTAGTGCTGTTCTCTTCTGAAATGCAGAAGATAAAAATCAATTAACATTTTAGACAAAGATTATTAGAATTGGAAGGCATTATGAATAATCCACCCCACTTACTTTACAGATGCAGAAATTGGACGGTAGCCAATAGAGATCAATAAATTTTTGCTAAAAAGAACAAAGTTTTTTTCACTTCAAATCACATAACTTGTTAATGAAAATGTTGCATTAATCTGACTCCCAAATTGTTACTCTTTCTACTATATCATGAATATCCATTTGATATATCTGATCCATTAACTATAATAATTTTATTGAACATATTGGGAGAGTTGATCCATTACTGCTGACCACATTGCACATTAATAATCTCTCTCATTTTGTTCTTGCCTCCAAAATGCATAATTGCAATTTTGAGGATTGTCTTCTTTTCTTAAAATTTTTTCTGTCTGTTTTGTTATATTTCAGGTGAAATGTAAGTGGAGCCTCATGAAGTAGAAAATTAGAATTGGTTCTGTTGCTCTCTTAACCAAGTTTTACATGTTTTATTATATTATTTTTTATCCTTCTCAATATTTTCTATACTATTCACCATGAATTATATATTTGATCATAGGCCACAGAATTCAGGATCTATAGACCCTGAGATATGGGTTCTTGTTTCCTTGTTGATGGATAGATTCTTCTTGGTATACAGATTCCATGTTATATTAGTACTAGGGGCCCAGTGCATGAATTCATGCACGTTAAAAGGAACTGTGGACCATGAGGCTGCAGTGGGCACAGGGGAAGGTCTCAGCCCATCCTCCATGCCCCCACCTGGCCCCCCCCCCCACCATGGCCCCCAGTCCCCTGTCTGCTGCTCCCAACGCCGCTGCTCCCACATACTGACGGTGCTGGCCCGCTCAGACCCGCTGACAGTGAAGAGCAATTGGGGCTGGTGCCAGCAGCAGGTGTGGGCAGCAGCTGCCAGCCCCGATCGCCCCTCAGGAGCAGGGGGAGGTGCAGAAGCCCTCAGGGACAATCGGGGCGGGCAGCCACCACTTGCACCCGCTGATGGCGCTGAGCGATTGGGACTGGCACCGGGTGCCAGGCACTTGCAGTGGGTGTGAGCGGCAGCTCTGATGTTGGCTATGGGTGCGAATGGGGCCAGCGCCAGCAGTGGATGTGAGCGATGGGCAGTGGGTGTGAGCAGGGCCAGCGTCGGCAGCAGGTGCGAGTGCAAGGCAGGACCATGGCAGGTGGGAGCAAAGGATTTTCAGTAACCACCAGAGGCTCGCCCCAATGACAGCAACCAGTGCCCTGCCTTGGTCTGGCACCCCCGCTCACCTGCTCCACAATCCTGCTGATGCCCACCATGTTCCGTGTGCGCCTCCTCATGGTCAGCACACATCATAGCTACCAGTTGTTCGGTTGTTCTGTCTTTCGGTTTATTTGCATATTACCCTTTTATTATATAGGATTTTTTGTCATGATAATACTTTATGTCAACTTTAATAAGTCATCCCTTGTAATTCATTATCCTTACTAATTGTTATGACCTCTTAAATTTCTTCTTCTGGAAAATGAACCTTCCTTTTATGTTTTATAATTTCTAATGTGCATTTATAGGTAGTACTCACTTCATACTGTTCTTCTTTATTAGAGTTTGTATTGTTCTCTGTCAACTAAATCAAATTCATTTTATTTTATTCTGTAGGTCGTAGGGTTTATGAAAGGGAGAGGACCTCTTCTCCCCAAGTTGCTAGTGGTGGGTGGGGGGTTTCTTGCAATATCCCAATATCTCGAAAGAAAGAATTTTCTGAAACTCTCATGGAAAGATGAGTGATTTTTATTTACACAGAATTAAATTCCTGGGTTTCAAGGGTCCCAGTTCCCCTTGCCATGCCATAGAAGAAGTGTAGCTGGGTCTTCAGTAGAGCTGGAATTAGAGCCCCTGTCCAGAATTTCCTTTCCATATTGGAGCCAGGTCCAGTCCAGCATCAGGCTAGCTTAACTTGTGTTTTCCACTTCAGTCCATTAGTCCACTGTGTGTGGGGTTCGCATAGCCATGGGTCATATGAGTGAATGCAAGAGAGCCAAAGGTCACAAGAGTCACAAGAGTCATGAGCCAAGCATGCTGAGAGAGAGATAACTCCTTTTTTAGATTATGTATTCCCAAAGTTTTTCATGCTTGCAGTGGCCATGCTCATGTTGGCCAATGATTTCTGTTCCTAGGTGTGACTGTATCATCCCTGTGTCACCCCAACTTTACTGGGCATGCACTCCCCCGGGATCCCTATGTTGGATCCCTCCCCCTGTTTTGAAGGGAATAGGACAGTGGTTCCCTGGGGAGTGCAAAGTTTCAGCTTCCTAGTGAAGCTGCCCAAATGCCTATAATGTCTGGCCTTCCTTTCACTCCTCTTATACTAGTATCCTATCTAATGAAGAGGCAATATGCAAATTGACCATAACTCCAACACACAAGATGGCCGCTCCCATGTGGACACAAGATGGTCACCACAAGATGGTTGGCAGGGGAGGGCAGTTGTGGGCGATCAGGCCGGCAGGGGTGGGCAGTTGGAGGGGACCAGGCCTGCAGGGGAGGCAGTTAGGGGTGACAAGGCCAGCAGGGGAGCAGTTAGGCATCGATCAGGCTGGCAGGGGAGTGGTTAGTGGGTATTGAGGTTGGCAGGCAGAAGCAATTAGGGGCAATCAGGCAGACAGGCAGGCGAGCGGTTGGAGCCAGCAGTCCTGGATTGTGAGAGGAATGTCGGACTGCCCGTTTAGGCCAGATCCCCTGAGGGGTCCCAGATTGGAGAGTGTGTAGGCTGGGCTGAGGGATACCCCCCCACCTGTGCATGAATTTCGTGCACTGGGCCTCTAGTTATTAATAACTAGCTAATTACAATGGTATCACTAAGTCATTAGACTCATATAATCACGGAATTCTGAAGCTAAGAAAGGCTTTATAGAGTCCTCAATCCCAATTCTCTACTACTAAAGATCCTATTATTATTTCTCTTTCTCCTTTGGGTTCCATATTTTGAAAGATTATGGCCTAAACATAACCCATTTACTTTAGTAATCTTTAAATTGTTTTTCTATCTTTTACTACCAATGATGTATATACTGCTATTCAGAACTTCTCTTCAGGACAAGACAACCAGTGTCACAGCACCAAGCTGATAAATTCCTGCCAATAGGGGGAGAAAAAGAAAACCACCCAAACAATAAAGCTTAATGTTTCCATAACCCATTACAGTGTTATCTTGAATAAGTGCAGATTTTCCAAAAAAATACCTCTTCAGAAAATTTAGGCCGCAATTCACAGACTTAATCTAATCTAATCTTGTTTCCCAAATAAGCAAATTGAGAGTCCAAGTCATAGTTCCAGTAAGGAATGGGTTAGATCCCAGTTTTGTTTTGATTCTGAATTCCTGTCCTTTGTATTATTGTACACCTCCCGTCTTCACGAAGGTATTGAATATAAGACATCATGATATTAACCTATCTACCACTGAGTCCCTGAAACTCAGTACTGATGTATCTGACTTCTTCAAACTCTAGGATACCAGATGTCAGAGTAGCTTTTGGTTAAGAGAGTACCAAGTCAGAATACAGGACTTTTGGATAGGAAATCTCAAAGTGTCAGATGAGACTCTAGAAATAACCTTAAAAGTATAGCTAAGCCCTAACCGGTTTGGCTTAGTGGATAGAGCATCGGCCTGTGGACTGAAGGGTCCCAGGTTCGATTCTAGTCAAGGGCATGTATCTTGGTTGCATGCACATCCCCATTTGGGGGTGTGCAGGAGGCAGCTGATTGATGTTTCTCTCTCATCGATGTTTCTAACTCTCTATCCCTCTCCCTTCCTCTCTGTAAAAAAAATCAATAAAACATATATTTTTTTTAAAAAGTATGGCTAAGTCTAACTCTGTAGGCTAGACTGGCTTGACAATTTCTCTGACCCAGTTTCACACAATACAGGGTAATTATGAAATTGGGGATATCACAGTTTCCCCCAAAGGGCCTTTACTTTGAACTTCTATACATTTATCTTAATAATACTTTTAAAGATGTCTATTATCATCCTGTGTACCTCATACATACTAACTCATTTAACCCCCTCAGAAAACGCATAAGGCAGGAGTGCTTACTATTTTTACTTTACAGATGGGGAAACTGAATCCTAGAGTAGTTAAAGTGTTGCTGAAAGTCACACAGCTAGTTAGTAGCAGAGTTAGGTAATGAACCCAGGCAGTTGGTCAGAGTTCATATTCTTTACCAATAAACCATTGTGTCTGGTTTCTTCCAAACTAACTAAACACCTTGAGGTTAGGGGCTGAGGAAGAAAGACTTTTTGACTCGAGGGCCACAATGGGTTCTTAAACTGGACCGAAAGGCTGGAACAAAAGCATGGATGGAGTGTTTGTGTAAGCTAATTTCCTGGGGCTAATGTAATTAAATTATCAGAAGGGCAATTTGGGATCCTCTCAAAGGATCTGAAACCATTGGGAACACATCAATATGGTGCCTATTTGATGATTACTGTGTTATTGTATTGTTTTAAAAGATGTTGATGGGTTTAGAGGGTGCTTTTACATTAGCCATGGACAAGGAGAATCTCCCTCTGCCCTCACCCCAGCAAGATGTAATTGCTATTCATTCATCTTAATTCTTATTTGTCAATTTCTATTCATGTCAAAAAAAATTTAAAGTGTTAATTTATTATTTTTCCAATACAACATTATATATACATTATAAAGAACACAGGCAATATTTTTCTTCCTTCAACAATAAGTAACAGAAAACTAACATTAGCATCCAAATCACTCTAACACCAGAGTTTGCAATCATCAAACTATGAAAACACAGAATTCATCTTTCATGAACTAGCAGGCCCGCTGTGCTGTTGGTGGAATTATCCGTGATTAAAAAGGGGAGAGTTCAAACTGGAATAACCTGCTGAGGATGTAAATGCTGACCTCACTTTGGATTTTATTATTTGTAGGGAATTTTTATTTGCTTTTGCTTTCCCCAGGTGGAAAGCAAAGTATATTATTGATGCTTTGGTAAAAAAAAAAAAAAGAAAGAAATGTATTCCTCTAAAATTTTAAGTTGGAGTTGGTAATATTCATCTTCAGCAATCCCAAGTGGTTGTTGGTACATTTGCTTGGAGATAATTCCAGCTGTCCAGTCTTTAATAAAACCACTGGTGGACAATTATTTCATTTGCCCCCCACTGCTCAGTGACATTGATTCCTGCGGCTTACAGGCTCAAAGGCACCAAATTGGAGAAGAGCATGGCTGTGCGTCACAAGGAAGTACATTATTTTTCCTGTAAAGTGCATTTGGGGGTGGGGAGGGTCACAGTTTCCTTTCACTGGAATGTCTGTTTAGCTGTAGAAATAGTTAGGATAAAGGAAAGGCCAGTTTCCTTGGGCCTGTGTTTCAAGAAGGAAGAAAAAGACACAATTAAAAAACATGTGGAAATATTTTCTTCTTTCTTGTCTATTTGTCCTTTCAAAATATTGTATATAAGTGATTTCTTATAGCTTCCAGTTAATTTATTTATATACCAAAATTCAGTGCACTTTAATAACTGTTGAGGAACCTTCAAGGAAGATATTCTCCATTTTTATCTGTTTAGGATCGTCATAATTCCATCCCAAGTCCAGTCAATTTAGAGGATAAATTATAACCCTGTAAGTTCCAAAAGGGCCCAAAAGAACTCAATTGGTCATTATCATCTTACAGAATCTATCAAGCATCACTCCTATATCCCCAATGGGAAAACAGAATGAGTAGAGTATGAAGTGAATAACTATCAGCTGCCTGAGAGAGGTTTCCAACTTGGCAATTTGAAAGGTTTTGCATAATAAATGAATAATAGTTATTATAATCAAGTTTTGTTTCGTCAAATAATAGATTACCAACTTAATTAGTAAAAATTACTCCAACCTGCAATCCGTAGAAAACTGTGTACAAATTGTGCAAGTCTCTGAACATTTTAATCGATTTCATCATATACACAATTACTTTAAATTGCCTTAATCTCAGTTCTTTATTATCTTGGGAGATATTTAACTTCAGAAGCAGTTTCCAGGGAGAGAAAATGCAAGTCCTTCTCATCAAAAGGCAAATTAATTGTATTTTTCTTTGACAGCATAATTTTGTTTTGACAAATGAACACTTTGGTTATTGTCTGGGCCAAGGTTGTATAAGAAAAGATGGCACAGGAAAATATTCTTTCTGGAACTCTGCTTATACAAGGGATCACTGGCTGCTTCCTTTTCTCTCTCTAAGATGTTACTTTGGTCATTAATGGAAAATAGGAAACGTGAAGAGAAGACAGGAAAGGTTGCCAAATTCTGTAATGGTGATACAGCAGTAGGATATGATCTTATTTGTAATTCTCATCTCTTAAATAGGGGAATACATTTATAATTTCCTTTGTTAAAATGTGAGCTAAAAATTAAAAAAAAATTAGGTGGTCGTGGATGTCATTATGTTATCAAGAAATAGTGAGATGATAATTGGGATAATGGTTTCAACTATGTATGTATCAAATTCACCAAGGGAGCGGTTTGAGTTGAAATATTTGTGGTTTCTTTTGAAAGATCCATCCCATAATAACTTCTGCAATAAACAACACTCTGGTGTGTAATGGCCTTCAAAGCGTGATGGGCCTTTAACATCTGGATCAGTCAGATCTCTGTGCGTTTCTCTGCTCCTGTCTGCACATCTTACCCTCTCTTCACATGGCTTTCTCTACTTCTCAAACCCCATGACCCTCTCATCTCTATTCTTCAGACATTTTCAGTCTTTTATGTGAGCATCTGGTGATTTTCATGGAATAAAACCTTCAAGAGGGTATGAATTCCCTCTACGTGTAGCCCCTCCCCTGTGGGCCTCACGCTCTCTTGCCCCACACACTCAGCCAGCCTCCACCAATTCACCCATTACCACAGCTGAACTCTGCTTACTGCTGTCCACTGCATCTTGCTCAGGTAAGTCTGAAAACCCAGCAAAAATTTAATCTGAGGGAGAGAAAATGGAGGAAAGAAGGGAACGAAGAAGAAGGAGAAGAAGGAGAAGGAGAAGGAGAAGGAGAAGGAGAAGGAGAAGGAGAAGGAGAAGGAGAAGGAGAAGGAGAAGGAGAAGGAGAAGGAGAAGGAGAAGGAGAAGGAGAAGGAGAAGGAGGAGAAGAAAGAGATTCCCTGAGAGTGATCTGATTGTCTATTTTAAGTCAACTGTTTACTCCTACACCTATCAACCTGGTGCAAGGAGAGATATCTGCAGGTCATAAAATGGTTATTTCCATAATAACTATGTGAATGGGAGGGGTGGGATGTGCAAACGTTCAGAGAAAAGTGGTCAGGAGCTGGGCAGATGTGACAATAGGGTCTAATGTAGGAGCTTTAAAAATATGTTCAGCCCTAACCGGTTTGGCTCAGTGGATAGAGCGTCAGCCTGTGGACTCAAGGGTCCCAGGTTTGATTCCAGTCAAGGGCATGTACCTTGGTTGCGGGCACATGCCCAGCTGGGAGTGTGCAGGAGGCAGCTGATCGATGTTTCTCTCTTATCGATGTTTCTAACTCTATCCCTTTCCCTTTCTCTCTGTAAAAAATCAATAAAATATATTAAAAAATAAATAAAAATATGTTCACACACTTCCAGTTCATTCTCAGATGTAAAGAGCCAGAAAGAGCCTCATTCCTAAATGTCAGTTAAAACACAACACACACACACGCACGCACACACACACACACACACACACACACACAATTTACTACTCATTGGAGTGGTGGCAAGGCAATTTGCTGGCTCAGAATCTAGGGTGAGACAGGAGCCTGTGAAAGATGTGATTTGGGCACTGACTTACTTCAAGATGACATGGGGCAGCAGTGAGCAGAGTAGAGCCTGGGTGCTGGGCAAATGGGCAGAAAGTGGTTGAGGGTGCCCTGGCAGAGGTGAGGCCCGAGGGTGGGGGCTCTAAATAGAGGGGACTTCACACCCTATGGTCAGCTCTTTTTCCTGAACCCCACCAGGAGCCTGGAGGGAAGATTGGGGAGCCCTAACAAAACCTGCAGCATGGGACAGAAGAGCTGGGGACAAGACACTCAGAGGGGATCCTGCTCCCTCTTCTTCCCTACGAAACAAAACCCTTCATCTGTGGCAGCGGTTCTCAACCTGTGGGTCGCGACCCCTTTGGGGGTCGAATGACCCTTTCACAGGGGTCGCCTAAGACCATCAGAAAACACATATATAATTACATATTGTTTTTGTGATTAATCACTATGCTTTAATTATGTTCAATTTGTAACAATGAAAATACATCCTGCATATCAGATATTTACACTACGATTCATAACAGTAGCAAAATTACAATTATGAAGTAGCAACGAAAATAATTTTATGGTTGGGGGTCACCACAACATGAGGAACTGTATTAAAGGGTCGTGGCATTAGGAAGGTTGAGAACCACTGATCTATGGGGAAAGAACGAGGAAACTATCAACCACAGGTTTGAGGAAAAGGAAATGGGAAAAACGTTGAGTCCTGATTGAGGGGCAGTAATACGTGCTGGGTTCAGATCGGAGGTTTTGCCATGTCCATCTGGGCTGCCTCATGGCAACACCTAGGATGCTAGTGAGGATCTCCACACCCGAGGTCATAGGCAGATGGATTGGAAAAGCCCCAGCCCAATACATAGTGGGATGGAATCAGAGAGGTGAAATCCTCCTCCACTACATAAATATGTCTCCACCTCCGATTCAGATCATGTATGTGGCTCTGGAGCAGGCCGGGAGATCGGTTTTGTGTTTGTTTGTTTTTTTTTTTAAATCTCACTGGGGTTTCCAGTGAGAAAATCCAAGATGTATAGGTATAAGAATTTATTAATTGGATTTCATAATTCATAATAGCTATCCAGTGTTCCAGGTAAGGATAACTCAGTTCCACCATTGTGTGCTGGCAATTAGTTGTATTTAAGATTAAAAAAAAACAATTGAGCAGCTTGAAAGCGGGACCCTGATTTCTTTTACACCGATAGGGGATGCCTGATTCAGCAAATACTAATACAGAACCCCCAGTAAAACTTGAATTTCAAGTGCACAATGAATAAACTTTTAGTGTAAGTGTGACCAATGCAATATTTGAATATTTATTTGAAACGTAAATTTAGCTGGCTTCTCTGTATTTTTTTTTTTTGGCAACTCTAATACCAATGGATTTCTAGTACATAGAATGTGCTTAACAACTATATATGAAATGATTTGAATTGAAAGACATCTTTAACTCTTAGAATATTAATTAAATAACAGTTTCTGGTTTGCAATTAAAGATTCAAAGCTTAGGTATGTTGTCCATTGAATAATCCTGAAGTGTTTAATTCCCCAATATTCCTACCATCAGGCAGGGGCTTGGATTTGACCACCTTTTTAATTCCAGGGTATCTGCTGAGATCCTTATGAATCTGTGTCTTCAGAACCAGGGTCCCCTGAGCCAACTTTTAAAGCTAATCCTATCTAATAAAAGGGTAATATGCAAAGTAACTGTCACTCCATCACAAAGATGGCGGTGCCCATAGCCACAAGATGACAGTGCCGCCGGAGTCCCCCAGTCCTGGGGGGGTGGCCACTGAGACCGGGCAGTGTGAGCAGCCTGGCGGAATGCTTGCTTCGTCGCCGCAGCAACAAGGCAAGCATCCCGCCCCAGCTGCGGAGAGCCTCTGGGCTGCAGAGAGCCTCTGGGCAGTGGGCCCGAAGCGGCCAGACCCCGAAGAGAACAGAGAACCACAGGGAGTGGGCCTAAGATGTCAGGGCTCCCGGATTGGAGAGGGTGCATGCAGGTCAGGCTGAGGGACCCACCCTCCCATGCATGAATTTCATGCACCAGGCCTCTAGTGTTTCTAATAAGTGCTGATCTCTAGAGACATGGATAGCAGTATGGGTAAGAATTACATAAGTGAAAAGTGGTCCAGATAATAAAATGACTTCCTTAGAAATAAGCCCTGCTTTCAAGGGTATTTGAATTCTATTTTCTTTTATTCTAATGCTTTGTTCAGCCTTCTTCTTTCTTCTACCTCTCCTGAAATTGATGGGTGATGACAATTTTACCCATAACCTATAGACACCAAAAAGGGGGCAATTGCATGGATATCATCTATATGTGCCCATTACATGGATTAGGCTCAAATAACTTAGCACAGGACATTTTAAGACCTCAGGTATCTGCTAATATTTTCAACTTTCTAACAAAAAGTGATTAAGACTTCCATTCTCCCTTGATACTCTTAACAAAGAATCTCTTTTGCAATAATCTATAGTCACTTAAATGCTAGTTTCTGGGTCAGATTTCAATGTACTTTATGGTAATAAAAATTGCAAAAGTAATAGGAGACCTAGAGGGACTTAAGCTTTTATTTTTAAGTAAAAACTGAGTGTCATTTATGATGATAGACAAATTGACCTACTTTTGGAAATAATTTTTATTCCAAAAATAGCTACATGAATGACTTTTTTTTTCCAAAATGAAAAATCAAGTAGCCAGTCAGTTTGGGGGAGAATTTGGAGCTGGACTTTTGGCTGAATCAAGCATGAGCTTTGCTCAGAATGTAGAAGTCCTATCAGTTTCTTCCACTTCCTACTTGGTATCTGATATTTGGAGTTGCTGGTAAGGTGTTTAGCCTATTTACATAGGAGTATGGTATTTCCTGGAGTTTTGAGTCATTCTATTGAAGGACATACTAGTATGATTTTATTTTCTAGTTTGAGATATCTTCACCCTAAAGACACAGGAGGTTTTTGGACATGTGTTTCAGCCTATAATGCTGCCTCAGCAATGGATGTATATGGCCCTATGTACCTATGTACCTGGATGACATTCCATCACCAAAGCTAATTGGCTAAGATTGGACAGATTTTCTTGGGACTATGAAATAAGGACTGTGAAAAACAGATCGGAAAATGTGATATTGAAAAGACAAAAATAATTGGGAGATGTGGGATCTGAAATTATTGGGAATTGATGATTTAAAAGAGAAACTAGATCTTTCCAGAGGAGACTGAAAAAGATGCATAGAATAAGCAGGAGAATCACAATGTTTCAGGGCAAAAAGAGAGGAGGTGTCTGATGGCTCACTGTATTTTTTTTTCAAACTTTATCCACATTTTTACAACAAATGTTTATTTTATTTGAATTTGCTAATATGAGTTTCTGTTCTTTGCAACTGATGATCCCCAATGTTATTCTCCTGCCCCTGACTCACTTCTGTTGATTTTTCCTTAATTATCCTACTTTGGGAAATGTGGGTCTTCCTAAATTGCTCTGACTGGAGATAACTGGAGATTAAAGTCAGGTTTAAACTTGAGAGGAAATTTTGCTTTTCTGAATGGTTTAACCAGATTGGCTCAACCCATAGTAATGAAAATTCATGAACATATTACCTACCTTCTAAATTAAGCCGTTAGTTCATAGGAGAAATAGTTGTTCTCTTAAAGAAAGAATCTTTCTGTCAACAATGACTACTAAGTCAGAGAGAAAGAATAAAAAAGACACATTATTTCTGATGTTACTATCTAATCTAATAATAGACAAACATGGTAATTGACCGTACCTTTGCTACGCTTCCCATTGGCTAATCAGGGCGATATGCAAATTAACTGCCAAGAAAGATGGTGGTTAACCGCCAACAAAGATGGCAGTTAATTTGCATACGTAGGCTCAATGATGGGAGGCGGGGTAAGACAGAAGAATGGTGATTGGAAACCCAGGCTGCAGGCAAGGGCGGGGGGGCAGGGCAAAGGCAGCCCTGGGGCCGCCTTTGCCCTGCCGCCGGCCCGGGATATGTAAATGCATCTGAAATTGTGATCTGCACCTAACTGCTTTTCGGTTATCCCATCAGAACAGTGTATCTGCCTTTTTCAATTGTCTGTGATTGTCGGT
>NW_005871180.1:3384165-3446957 GCF_000147115.1 Myotis lucifugus
CCCTGCCGGTGATCGGTGACCAGAGAAGCCAGAGGGGGGCTCAGGCTGGGCAGCAGCGATCACGGCTGCCCCGCCCCATGTGCGGCCCTGGCCTGCCTGCGTGGGGCTCAGGCTGGGCAGCAGCGATCGAGGCGGCTCCACCCTGTGTGCGGCCCCGGCTGGCCTTCGCTGGGCTCAGGCTGGGCAGCAGCGATCACGTGGGCACACTGGCCGATCAGCAAAGCGGGACTGGGATTGGCGAATGGACAGAAGGCAGACCTCCTGGTCCTTCCCCCCAGCCAGCAGGCTCCTATCAATATTCAGTTTCTACTGAAAGGAATGTGGCGCCTCCACTGTGCAGCCTCCCAGGACTTGGACACACAGGCTCTGGAGTGGAGACTTCAACAAGGACTTCAGAGCCTGCTAAGGGGAATAACCGCCACCTCCCTACTCCACAGCTGCTTCTGTGTTTACAAGAAACTGCGCATGGTCCTCCCTGTGACATGGGCGGGGCCAGAGCCTGAGTTGAGTGGTTCCAGGATACCGATAGCAGCTGGACCAGTGCAGGGATGGAGGGAAGAGGGCGGGGCAGGAGCAAGGGGGAAGCCCTGGTTCCCTGCTCCTCCTCCCACAGGCATGGCCCTTGCTGCTGTTATGATAAAAGGAGCTGTGTTTTTCTAACTCTGTCTGGGTAAAGGAAACAAGTGTCTGTTGACTTCTGATCTTACTCTCAGAGCTGCCAGTTAATCCCTCTGGATGCATCATATTCAACCTCCAAAGGACCCGAGGGGCAGGATCAACCTTCGTTCCATAGTTGAGGAAACTGACCAATAAACACATGTGTCTCATGCCTCAGTGTCAACTCCTGCAGAAATCTCCGGGTAATGACTCAGATTCTATATCTAAGGGTATATTTTCTTCTGTTTTCATGTTTAATTCAGCCCCAGGAATCAAATAATACAATAAAGAATAAAATGAGTTCAGAGGGCTCAGCATTGTATTTCCAGGGCCTTTGGTCCCACACAAACCGCAGAGCTCAGTTATCCTGAGATGAAAGAAAAGGAAAGAGAAATGTGAAAGGTTTCCCAGCTCAGTCACAGAGACATCTCATAACCACATATAAGGACATGACATTAACTTAGGGTTGGAAGGACACAAATGGATAAGAAGATGGAGGCCATTTGGAGTGAACAGGCCAGCAGGGGGGCAGTTGGGGGCAAGCAGGCCAGCAGGGGGGGCAGTTAGGGGCAAGCAGGCCAGCGGGGGGGGGGGGGAGTTGGGGTGAGCACACTGGTACAGGGGGCAGTTGTGGGTGATCAGGCTGGCGGTGGGGCATTTGGGGGGTGAGTAGGCTGGCGGCAGGGGGAAGTTGGGGGAAAGCAGGCTGGCAGGCAGAGTGGTTAGGGGCAATCAGGCAGGCAGGCAGGCAGGCAGGTGAGTGGTTAGGAGCCAGCAGTCCCAGATTGTGAGAGGGATGTCCGACTGCCAGTTTAGGCCCGATCCCTATAAACCGGCAGTAGGACATCCTTCCAGGGGTCCCAGATTGGAGAGGGTGCAGGCCGGGCTGAGGGACACTCCCCCCCACCCCCCAATGCATAAATCTTTGTGCACCGGGCCACTAGTTACACAATAATACTCTACCAAGAAAGGTGCAACTATTGCATTATTTGTAAATTGCTATTTTCAAAGATTGCTACCAGCAATTTGGACCCATTCAAAATTACAACAGACTTATCCAGCCTGTAACTGAAAAATTCTCTTCAGTTCCTTTCAGTTCAATTTCAATTAAAAGCTAGAGATCAACAAGAGAGTGCATTATGTAGGTTTGTTAACTAATTTTTATTGATGAGTGTAGAAAGGTAAGCATCACCCCACTTAAGTGTTTTCTTTAAAGAAGAAGATACAGATACACTGTTATTCTTTCTCTACACTGGAACTTTCCCTGTGTTTTCTGGGACCCTGTATTAGTTAGTTTGGGTTGTTATAAGAAAATACCAGAAATTTATTTTCTCTCAGTTCTGGAGGCTGGAAATCTAAGACCAGGGTGCCAGCATGGTTGGGTTCTGGTGAGGACGGTCTAGAAGATGGCCAGCTTCTCTGATAAGGGCAATAATCCATCAGGTGGGGCTCTCAACTTCTTCTAAACCTGATTATTTCCCAAGGCCCCACATCTAAATGCCATCCCATTGAGGGTTAGGGATTTTACGGAGACACAATCCAGTCCATAGCAGGATCTAAGAATGAGCTATTTGGGCTGGCTACTTAAGAGAATTTGTGAGGGAATAATCAAAGATGAGTTGGACAGTCCAGCCAGTGTGGCTCAGTGGTTGAGCATGAGAAGGTCATGGTTTGATTCCCGGTCAGGGCACATGCCTGGGTTGCAGGCTCAATCCACATGTCAGGTGTGCAGGAGGCAGCCGATCAATGATTCTCTCTCATCACTGATGTTTCTATCTTTCCCTCTCCCCTCTCCTTTCCTCTCTGAAATCAATAAAATGTTTTTTTTTAAAGGGAATATTAAAAAAAAAAAGATGAGCTGGATAGATATTAGATCAGTCTTTGAAGGTCTTACATTCCACAATAAGAAATTTAGATTGTTTAGGTTCAACAAGAAGGAGCCCCTCTGGTTTCTAGAGCAGAGTACTCAGAAATGAAAATGGTGTTGGAAATGGAATGTCATGGCATCAGGTGTTAATAATTGAAGCAGGGAGGTAATAAAGGTGGGATTTTTTTTAGAAAGATCTTGCAATGATTCCAGTGAGATCTAATTGTAGAAATTTAAAGCTAGATAGACCCTTAATCCTTTTCTAGTCTAAACCTTTTACTTTACAGATGAGGCAATTGTAACTAAGTGATTCTCAAATATTTAAACTGGGAAGGTGACTGGAGAAATGGGCTAGACAGAAGGTGTTCAAGGGGAATAAAAGCATGACAATTAGAGCTAGCTGAGCGAATACCTTTTATGCGCTGTATAGCAAGAACATCTGCTGTTTAAAATAAGTACATCTCTCAGGGGAGTAATAGATATTAGAAATAAAATTCTGCTGACTTGGAAGAATTGTTCTTAGGATCCTGTGCCAGAATCACCCAGAAAATTTGCTTTGTAAATAAGCAATAGAAGTATATAATCTGATTTTATGAGGACTAATTTACTGATTCAGAGCTCTCTGCTAGAAAGCACAAAATAATGTGATGTGCATAGAGAAATGCAATGTTTACTGAATGTGTTGGGCTAAGAATCAACCTTCTGATGGGAGATGAGTTTGGAATGTTCTAATTCATGAACCTTGGCAGTGCAATTACCATGTTTCTCTTTTAGCACTGCCTCTCTGAGCATACGGAAAAATTTAAAAGAGTGTCCTAGTCAATGAGCATTTTCTCTGGTAGTAGGTGTGAAAATAAATTAATTCTTGGCCATGAATATTTTCCTGCTTTTACATTAAAAGTTTCAAAGTTGTTATAGTAGGTGTCTATAACTCATGTACCAAGGAAGTTCATTTTTTAGTGTAAAGGGGTCTTACCATCATTTCTATGGTGTAAAATTTGGTTACTGGTAGCGTGACTGTGCATTCAGGTTTTTCTGGGACAGTTCCCATTTATGCCTATTGTCCTGCTGTAATAATTAATAATTTCTCAGCTTTTTGCTCTCAAAAGTGTTCCAATCTGGATGATGAATCATATGATTGTTGGAGCTACAGAAGAAGCCTCAGCGGAAACTGTAGCTCACCAGCAGACTTGTCCTAACTTTTAATTACAGGCCATTCATCTCTCCTAGTCCATACCTTTCACACAGAGGAATCCATAGACCTTTAGTTATATGAGTCTTTTCTAGTAAAAAAAAAAAAAAAAAAAAAAGGAAAGAAAGAAGAAAAAAAGAAAAGAAATGACTCTAATTAATTGAAGAGATATATTTTTCTGACATACTATTTTCCCCAAGAGTGACTCTAAAGAAAAGCAAATGATCTTTGTCCGTTGTGTATTGGGATCGAAAGTCACTGAACTCAACCAGACTTGGAATTGGAAAAGCAATCTCTATGTTGGTTTTTAACACTTCAGTCTTTCCTTTATAGGTGGGCACCCAGAACTGTTTAGGTCAGTGGCATTGTTCTGGCTAACAATTTAGGGCATACAACCAGAACTACTGTAACTCGAAGAAAGAAAGACAGTATGATGTGCAGGCAGTAAACTATTTCTCTGAAGATTATAAAAGAAAGGGTGAATAGCTGTGTTCAATGATCTTTTGAACTGTCTGTCTGGGAGGGAGAATATAAGAAGATTCTTTGAAGTTTTCTTTCAATCTTATAATTATATGACACATACTTTCAATGTACATGAATGTTCAAAAGCTCTCTCTCATAGTGACAGATGGTTTGCTCCTCAGGGACCTCCTGGACAGAAAATATGGAAGCTCCCTCAGAACATTTTATGCTTTAACACCTCTCCCAAAGGTCTTCCTTTGGTTCATCAGAAATCTGTCTTCACGTCAATTTCATCTTTCACACCTGCCAGTGGTAATCAACAATCTTGCATTGTCTTTCTCATTGAAATCCTTTATATTTAAAAGTCAGCTAATATTTATTCCTTAGCCTTCTCTTTTCTAGACTAAAAAATAAAATTCCTTTCTTTTATCCTATCATTTTCATTGGTAAGACAAGACATCATTTGGACTCCATTTTTTTCTTGAGGAATCACTGCTTAAGTTGGAAACAATATTAGATTTACTAATTTAATATATTTCCTATGTTTTTAGTTCATTGAAAGTGCTCAGTGCCTATAATTCATTCTTGAATAAATGAATGCTAAGACCTTCTAAGCATTTGTCTTAAAATAAAAAACATGTGATTACATACTGCAATTTATATCTTAATATGAGTTTGACTTCCTTTTCCAATTAAATACAGTACTGGCTCATAGTTAACTCATGAATTAGCTATACAAACATTTCCCCATTGATTGTTCACCTTGTAACCAACAAGTCTTTTTCCTTCCTGAATTTATAGTTTGCCAATTTAGAGAACATAGACTTACCCTGTTAGCATCACTCTAATTAGTAAATTACATTTCAATGCACTCAATGTAATAAAATCTATGCTGTAACTTGAATAGACTCAATGTACATCATGGCTTTCATTTATTCATTCTATAAATGACTCAAAGGAGAAGCAAATATTTGTTGAACAAATAAGTGCATGAAAGATGTATTTAACAACATTTGAAGTAGCTCCATGGAGATAAATTATAAATGGAATGCAGAGCCAAACTAGAATGCCTTTCTCCAGAGGAAGGGGTGGCTATACCAATAGTCTAGATTTCTCACTTCAGAAGGATAGAGAGGAGGAGAAAGGAAAAGAAAATGAATAATAGCTACTATTTTTATGCGTGTTGTTTACATACATAAGTCTCTGAAGTCTCATGATGGCTCCATTAGCTATGAATTATTACTACCTTCATTTTACAGGTGAGAAAACAGAGGCTCTAAACATTAATTAACCCTCAAGCTCTCACTGCTAGCAAGCAGTGCTCTGCATAAAACATGTTCTCCAACTATACCTTGTTGCCCCTGTAAATCAAGGGAGCCCAACGTTGTTAAGAAAGCAGAAGCACTTTGTTTTACAACTTGGACAGCAATTTGAAGTATGGAGAAAGCCATTTGGGCCAATAATGGACCAACACAACAAAGCTTTAAATAAAGGATGTGTTGGACATGATTAAGGAAGAAAGGGCACAAATCAAACTAGAAATAGTTTTCTGTTTTGACACATAGACATTTCCCAATTGCC
Organism: Myotis lucifugus; assembly: GCF_000147115.1. Taxonomy (NCBI): domain Eukaryota; kingdom Metazoa; phylum Chordata; class Mammalia; order Chiroptera; family Vespertilionidae; genus Myotis; species Myotis lucifugus. Next base: position 3,389,925 of record NW_005871180.1, read on the forward strand.
CGCACAGAAGGAAGCCAGTTATGATACATGAAATCTAAACAATACGTCATTATGGTGCAGAAATAATACGGATTTAGTTTATAACTTTTCTTTATTATAATTGAATATAGATTTTTTCTGGCATAACAGGAAGTGCCAATATCCCACATCAGTTGATGAAAACAGCTTATAAATGAGGAACTGAGGAAAAGCTTCCCAAGCAATTTCACTTACTAGGACCAGTGTGTTTAGGGGATGCATCAATCTGACTGGGTAGAGTAAACCTGAGGTCTAACTTCATATATTTTCATCTAGATTTGTTGATCATGCCCTCCTTGTGTAACTGGACAATCAGTGGGTCCACACTGCCTGTCACTACTTGAGCCAATTAAGCAGAAACAGGGTGGAATCATATATGAGCCTTTATTCCAATACCGCTGGCAGTATGGGAGAGCAGCAGGTCATCCACAAAAATCTGCTCTGCAGCCCCCCAAAACCAGCCATTTATATAAGATAGGACAAAGATTGCATGGGGAAGTAGGGATTACAGGAATGGGGAAGTAGGCAATGAGGGCTGGGGTGGGACTCCATTGTTTGGGCAACAAGGTTGTTAATCTTCCCATGATAATAGGCAGTTCTTGGATGAGAATGGACTGCATTCCAAGGTTGACTCCCAGGTCCAAGGTTAACTCCCAGGTCCTGGAGGAATACAACTTCCAGCCAAGTTAGAATGTCATCTCTTTAACCAACACAAGGCTATCATGGTTAACAGAGCATGATTAATATTTCCCATAACCATAGCTAGTCCCCAATATTCTATTTCTGCCCCTAACACTCAAATTGGGGTAAAGGTGGGAAAATTTTAGATGACTTCCTGCTAAATAGCAGAAAGTGTAGAAAAGTAAAAATAAGCTTTCATATGAATAATTTATTCATTCACCAAATGCAGTGTCTTTTGAGTTAAGAAAACAGTACAAGACAAAAATTCTTTCAGTATATGATCATTGTCATCCAAGATCTTAAAAAACATTGTCAACATAAGAAACGCCCAAATAGATAGAGAATTTTTATGAGATTTTTTCTTTATTTTTATTGTTGACATTATTACAGATGTCCCCATTCCCCCTTTGCCCATCCCCATCAGCCTCTGCCCACACTTCCCTCTGGCACCACACTGTTGTTTGTGGGTTATGCATATATGTTCTTTGGCTAATCCCTTCACCTTCAGCCAGTGCCCCCCCCCCCACCCCTGCAGCTGTCAGTCTCTTTCATGTATCTATGCCTCTGTTTCTATTTTGTTCATGAGTTTCTTTTATTCATAAGATTCTATATATAAGTGAGACTTTTTTATTGAACTTATTGGGGTGACATTAATTAATAAAATTATATAGGTTTCAAATGTACAATTCTATAATACATTGTCTATATATTGTATTGTATGCTCACTAGCCAAAGTCAAGTCTCCTTGCATCATCACTGACCCGTCCTCCCCACCCCACACCTTTTTTTTGCTTCCCTCCACCCCCTTTCACTTTGGTAATCATCCTACTGTTTTAAAATTGGGAAATTTTACACCAAATTCCAGAGTTCCTGTTTCTTTTGAAAAATTCTAAGACCCAGTCTCTCTGAGTCTGCATTTCCTCAGGGCCTGGAGCTGTGGCATTTGAGTTTGTCACCTTGATGTGGAAACAGGGAAGAAACAGGCAGAATGATAGGCAGAAAGGCAATCCAGCCAAGCCCGCAGGTTAATATGAAAATACCCAGACTTTCCAGGGAGAAAACTGAAAAAAACAAGTTGGAACCAAACTGAGGGTGTTTTGAAGGTCAGGAGAAGTAATGTGGATTTTATCTGGTAGGCTCTTCACATCACAGTTCCATGGAATAATTTTATTTTGTGACTTGTACTGAGGTGTTTTTGATAGGGGGCAGAAATAGAATGATGGGGGAACCAGCTAGAATTATTAGAAATATTAATCATGCTCTGTTAACCATGATTGTTTTGTTCTGATTAAAGAAGGCACATTCTAACCTGGCTGGCAGTTACACAAAGACCTGGGAGCTCACCTGGGAATGCAGCCCATCCTCCCCATTTGGAGCTGCCTATCATCATGGAAAGATGAACAATTTAGCTGCAGAAACCAGAATCCCTAGCCCTTTGAAGACCCCAACCCTTTTACATATCACTATACCCTTTGAAGACCTCAGTCCTTTTGTATATCAATAGCCTTTAAAGATCTCTAACACTTATTACATGTAAATTGCCCATTTGGCATATCCTTGCCTACTTCCCCTTGTAATCTTTGTCCTTCTACCCAATTTAATCAGCTGGCTTATGGTGGGGGGAAGAGCAGATTTTTGTGGACGACCTGCTGCTCTCCCATACTGCTGGCATTATTGGAATAAAGGCTCATATATGATTCAACTCTGTCTCTGCTTAATTGGCTCGAGTAGTGACCGGCAGCACAGACCCATTGATTGTCTGGTTACATTTTGAGATTAAAATAAAATAATGTCAGACTTTTTCAATTTTTTAAAAACCATTTTTTTTGAAAATTTTCTACCCAATATACATATTTTTAAACATTTGGCACCCACTGCTACTGCTCATTTGCTAGAAAGTGTTTGTCAATATCAATATATGAAAAGAAATAATTTCTTACCCCCAAATGTAGAATTAGCTCATTGGGCTTAGTGTAACAGCTTTTCTTTCTTGAGAACGTGTCCTTATAGTTTATATTGTATATTACACAGTCATTGTTAATTGCTACGAATATTCTAGTTTGAATGATTAATATTTCATGGTTTTCTGTAAAGAACACCATTTTTCACTAAAGTGAAAGAAAGGAATTAAGATTTTTGAGCTCCTATTGAAAGGGCGAGGGCTCGGCCCTCCACCTTGCCCCAGGGTAAAGGCTACACCCTCCATCTTGCCCCAGGGTAAGGGCTACGTCCTCCATCTTACCTTGGCCACGTGCTTGGCAAGAAGGTTCTTCCCGGAAGTCTAAGACTCTGCTAGCCACACCCAGGAACAAGACATCGACTTGCGCCTGGCCAATCACAGTCCTTTCTCCTCCCTTTCCAACCCCCCCCCCCTTATAACCCGTCTCTAGGCGGGGTTCTGTCTCTCAGCCACTCGGTTTGCCGTTGTGTCGGTGGGTCTGGTGGACGGGAGCTCAAGCTAGCTTGAAATACAGATTCTTATGCTTTTGCATCGGATTGGCTGGCTCCCTGATGTGGTTTCTTGGGAATCTTGAAATCTGGGCATAACACCTATCAAGTGCCAGGTGCTGTGCTAAGTACTTTACATATAATATCTCATTTTATTCTCTCAATAAATTTTGCAGATTAGGGGACAAAGGCTCAGAGAGGGCATGCATTCTGTCTAAGGGTGCATAGCTACTAAGTGGAGCATCAGAATTTAACCCCAGGTTTATTGGTGGTCAAAGTCCTTTTTTTGTCCCCATTTATGACATTGCTAAAGCAGCATGACACCCTGTTACTCTTCAATGTGAAGAAGTTTTAAAATCATGACTGTAGGCAATTAGAAACCATTGGCTATTTTGTTCTTTTAAATTATTTTTTATATAAGCCAGTGTCCTGTATTTCAAAAGGGTGGAATTGGCATTGCAGTGTAGGATTGATAATAGAGGAGCACAGTTGGAGCAAGAACACTGATACTGTAAGGATAAATGTCATAGAGAGGCATTCTGGATACATTTGAGCCCCCTTTCCTGTTTAGTGTTGATATTTGCCTAGGAATGAGTAAATACATAAACCTTGGGAACACTTTTATACATTCCATGCACAACAAATATAAAGTTAATAACTCAGTTCAAAATTGTAATAGAAACATTCCCTGGCATCTTTCGGCACCTCCACAAGTACCTACAGGAGCTGGATACTGCTCCACACCACCTTTACCTCACCTCTGAACAGGAGGGCAATTAGATGGTCATCACAATGTATTGGGAGTATAAGATAATGGTCTGGCTTAGCACTCTAGCTGTAATTAAAATCTAATCTAATAAAAGAGAAACATGCAAATTGACCATACCTTCGCTATGACCAAGCCACGCCCACCAGCCAATCAGAGCGACTATATGCAAATTAACCCAACCAAGATGGTGGCCGGCAGCCACGGAGCTGGAGCAAACAGGAGACTTGGTTGCCCCGGCAATGGAGGAAGCCAAGCTTCTTGCCTGCCCTGGCCAGCTCTGGCCTCCATTGAAGGCAACAAAGTTTCAATTATAGAAGATAAATAAACCCCAGATACCTGCTTCCAGCCAGTCTCCACAGGGAGCTTCGGTGGCTGGAGGCCATGGCCAGCCTGCAAACAACTCTCAGCCCCTCACCCAGGCTGGCCAAGCACCTCAGGGGGGACCCCCACCTTGAAGGGGCTGTGGCCAGCCTGCAAACAGCCATCAGGCCCTCACCCAGTCTGGCCATACCCTCATGGGGTGAGGGTCCCCATTGAGAGCCTTGGCCAGCCTGCAAACAACAATCAAGCCCTCACCCAGGCTGGCCAGGCACCCCAGCAGGACCCCCCTCCCTGAAGGGGTGTGGTTAGCCTGCAAACAGCCCTCAGCCCCTCACCCAGGCTGGACAGGCACTCCAGCAGGGACCCCCACCCTGAAGGGGCTGTGGCCAGCCTGCAAACAGCCATCAGCCCCTCACCCAGGCAGGCCAGGCACCCCAGCAGGACCCCCCTCCCTGATCCGGGACACCCTTCAGGGCAAATCAGCCAGCCCTACCCATGCACCAGGCCTCTATCCTATATAATAAAAGGGTAATATGCAGCAGAACGACTGGGAATGACTGGTCACTATGACACACACTGACCACCAGGGGGCAGATGCTCAATGCAGGAGCTGTCCCCTGGTGGTCAGTGCGCTCCCACAGGGGGAGCTCTGCTCAGTCACAAGCCAGGCTGATGGCTGTCAGTACAGCGATGGTGGTGGGAGCCTCTCCTGCTCCTCAGCAGCGCTAAGGATGTCCGACTGCAGCTTAGGCCTGCTCCTCGCTGTCAAGTGGACATCCCCTGAGTGCTCCCGGGCTGCCAGAGAGATGTCTGACTGCCAGCTTGGACCCGATCCCCCAGGGAGAGGGCCTAAGCCAGCAGGTGGACATCCTCCAAGGGGTCCCAGACTGCAAGAGGCCACAGGCCGGACTGAGGGGGACCCCTCCTCTTCCCCGCCGAGTGCACAAATTTTTGTGCACCAGGTTTCTAGTAAATAAATAAAAGGATGGGAGTAGGATAAGTTGAATAATGGCCCCCCAAATATGTTCACCTTCTAATCCAGCCTTGGGCAAACTACGGCCCGCGGGCCGGATCCGGCCCATTTGAAATGAATAAAACTAAAAAAAAAAAAAAAGACCGTACCCTTTTATGTAATGATGTTTACTTTGAATTTATATTAGTTCACACAAACACTCCATCCATGCTTTTGTTCCGGCCCTCCCGGCCAGTTTAAGAACCCATTGTGGCCCTCGAATCAAAAAGTTTGCCCACCCCTGTTCTAATCTCTTACATGGCAAAAGGGACTTTACAGATGTGATTAAGTTAAGGATCTTGAGGTGGAGGAGAGTATCCTGTATTATCCAGTTGGGATCTATGTTAATCACCATGGTCCTTATGAGACAGGAGGACTCAGAGGAGAAGATGGTGTGATGGTGAAAGCAGAGATTAGAGTGATGTGCTTTTAAGATGAATGAAGGGGCCACAAAGCAAGGAATACAAGTGACCACAAGAAGCTGAAAAAGAGCACAGGAATGGATTCTCCCCTGCAGACACCTTAACTTTAACCCAGTGAAACTGATTGGGAGATGTCTAATAGCTTAAGGCATATGTTATTCATCAAATATGTACCAATTAGGAAACTCTTTTAATAGTGGAGACAGGGTCATTCCCAGAAATTTTGTGTGGGTAACAGTTAGAGGTAATGGTTACACTTACTATGTGTCAAACACTGGGCTACGAGCCTGACCAACATTTACTAATGAATCCTGACAACCTAGAGAAGCGTATTGGCAGAGGACCCAACATAGTCATCAGCAGCCAGGACACAGGAGCAGCCTACTTGGGTTCAAAGCTCTGCTCTGTCACAGACTAGCGCTGAGACCCCAAATAAATTACCTAATCTGTCTAGGTCTCTGTTTCCTCATCTGAGAAGTCAGAATGTTAATAATTATAGCTCTACTATTATAGTAACTATAATAACTTTATAGAGTTATTATAAGTAATAATTAAATTAACTCATGCCCTTTAAATAGTACCCAACACATTGTAAAAATCAATTAATGACAACTACTATTACTAACAGGAAACCTGAGATTTAGACAATTAACCAAGTTTATACAGATAATAAATGATCAAGCTGGAATTCCAACTCAGGCAGTCTATATACCAGTGGACTGAGTTAATTCAATTCAATAAACAGTAAATTCAGTGTGAACAAATCAGCCAAAGCAGAATTTTTTAACCTCCATCGGACAAAATTATTCTCCTGGTTTGTTGACATTAAAAATCTTTTCTTCCTAATTAGTTGTGTTTGATTAATTAGACAATCTTACTAGTAATCTCTTGATTTTTTTTTCAGAAGAGAGAATAATAGTGATTCATAATTTGTTTTTAAATATGCAGGTAGAGCTCCCTAAATTATTTTGTTACATTCCTCAACTGTTGAGAGAAAAAAAATTGAAGGATCCTTAAATAATTCTCTAGGGGGCTGAAACAAAAAATGAATCCTTGCTATTTTGGTCTCTCCTTAAGCAACCAATAATAGTTAACAATAATGTTGGGATACATTTATTTTTATTATTATTTTTGTTAAAAATAGTATCTACTCCCGAGTTCTGTCTGCTTTTTCCCACAGCATGAGGAACTGTCCAGGGCCAGGATTAGCAGGCCACATAGCATGTGCAAATATTTTTTCAATTTTTATAATTTTCTAATAACTAAGACTGACATTAAGGTATTTACAGTATTTGTGTAATTTTAAAATTTCTAATCACTATGGGAACTTTAATCAAACCAGATATGTTGGAGCAAAACTAGCTTTTCTATTTGCCAAAAAGCAGAGTAGAGTTCCAATTCACAGAGATCATTATTATTAGCTACTTTTCAGTCTGTAAATATTTTCATTTCTTTGAAGCAGATACATATTGAAGGAATCCAGATACCATTTTAAATGCCCTGAAAATAGCACACATTAAATTAGGTTTTTCCCTAACAGATCAAAAGAGCTTCTTGTATTTCCCTAACTCATACTCCCAACACACACAAACATGCATGTCAAACCACGTGGTTAACTAGCTTTTGGCTGTTGCAGAGACTTGAAAAATAATACATATAAAGCTTGTAGGTTGAAATGAAAAATCATAGCTCTAAAGGTACTTATTGCAACTGTGTTTTCAATCAACTATAACTGGACCTTTTTCTTGTAACAGTCATTTTTAAGGCATAGTATCAGCTTCTCTTCATTCTTCAAAGCTCTCCTAATGACTTTACTGAGTTTAGCTTGTGATTGGCAGCTTTAGGAGCACCCCAGGACTTACCACTCCAATAGGTCAAGCCCTCATCTTCTTGCCTCTAGGATCATACTGTGAAATTGATTCGAAATCCTTGTGCACCTAACTTCTACCATATCTGTGTTACAAACCTCAAGAACCAGCTGCCCTGAAGAAGGAGGAAATCAGAAGAATAGCTTTTGATTTGCACCCCTAGTAAATGAGGATTTACTTAATCCTGAGACTGAAGGGTTTAGGAGTTTATAAAATGATAAGTAATCAGGACCCTATACCAAGGGAACAGAACACATGCTTTCTATAAAATAGACCAGAGGCAGCAGAAAAACAGTCTGATGGTAAACTTGAGACCCTGTGTAGCCTGTGATTCAGCTGTATCTTCAAGACACAACAATTCTGGAAACTCAACTGAAGTTGAGTTTGGACACTGAGGCAATCTTTGATTTTGGTTTTTAAAATCCTATACCAGCTTCTTTCTCCAAAACCCCATTTTGCAGGACTTAATGCTTCTCTGTTAGATCATGTTTTTCCTGGCAGGAAACTCTGCTTAACGTTTACTCTGTCTCAAAGGCTTAAATGTTCCTCTATCACTTGCTTATGCTCTGAAGACTGAAATAGCTAAAACACCCACTTTTCCATATTCTTTTGAATTGTTGGGGTGGTCATAGTACACAGTTCTGATCAATAAAATTCAAGACAGTCTGCTGGTGCTGCCTTCTTTGCTTCCATATTTTTTCTGGACTAGAATGCAGACTCTATGGCTGGAGCTTTGGCAGCCATGTTGTGACCATGAGGTAATACTCATGAAATAAATGTGAAGAGATTAGAAGGAATATTTCAAAAAAATAACTCACCTCTGGTCTTTTGGTTCTGAAGAAAATAAAATACTATCTGTTTAGCCAAGTCAGCTAAATAAAATCTATTAGTTGTGGTTAAATTCAATTCTAATTGATAGAGCCAGCAGAACAAATGTCTAAGACCACAGGTCCTAGAGTAAGAAAATAATCACATTTCAACTCCTGATTTCAGCACTTATTAGCTATATGATTCAGCCTCAAATTCCTAACCTATAAAATTGAATAGTAGTATTTATTTCATAGGGTTCTGTCAGTTTAAATAAGATAAGTTTAAATAAGTTACTATCATGAGAAAATACCCCTCCCAAATATTATCAGTATTATAATTATTACATTTGCTAACAATAACACTTATGTGCTTACTATTTGCTACGCACCATTAGGAACATTTAAGAAGACTAATCCAAGTCACAGAGGGTATGTGTTTATGCATTTTAAATGAGTGAATTGGAACATTTCCATTCTGGGTGTGCTAGGCCAGGCATGAACATGTCCGTTTCCACTACAGGACTTGATGTAACCAGGCCTGGAATTTTGTAGCTTGCCCTAGTCTTTAAATATTGCTAACACAACCTGCTCTCCCAGAAGTTTGGTTTATGATGGTTTTCCGTAAGTGAACTAGAACTTTTCCAGAAATCTAGAGCTGATGTGTATGACAAGCTTGAGGCCAGACTGAGCACTATGGGATCAGGTTGGAGTAAAGCAGTGGTTCTCAACCTGTGGGTCGCGACCCCTTTGGCGGTCGAGCGACCCTTTCACAGGGGTCGCCTAAGACCATCCTGCATATCAGATATTTACATTGCGATTCATAACAGTAGCAACATTACAGTTATGAAGTAGCAATGAAAATAATTTTATGGTTGGGTCACAGCATGAGGAACTGCATTTAAAGGGCCAGAAGGTTGAGATCACTGGAATAAAGGAATATGCCCACGTCTGATTTGCCTTCAGAGAAGAAAAGAAAGTCCTAATTACTTCTGAAACTTCATTGGACAGAGACCTTATTCTAGATAAAATCTTTTATTTTCTAATTTCCTCTTTTTCTGTGAGGGAGGCCTTCCCGACAGAAGCTACAAAAACAGTCATAAAGAACCTGCAAAAAGTTTCATCCATGCATGAGAGTTGAGACTTCAGTCTACCTGTGGGGCAGACAGACACTTCCTTTAGTCTGGAGACACAAATAGGCTAGCCCACGATAATGAGTTTGAGTTTAATCCTGTAGGTTTTAGTGAATCTTTGAAAGGATTTGAACAGAAAAATGGCGTCTTTCACAGCATGTGCACTAAAGTGAAACCAGGGAGATGAAAAATGAATGAGAAACAGAATCAGGGAGTGAAGCAGCATGATACTCAAGATGCGTGATTTCCTCTGACATACCTGTGTTTATGAGAAAAATATGAAAACACAAGTTCAATTGATCATATCCCAGTTATCCCATCAATTGGCAATGTATGTAAAAATAAAAGTCACGTGATTAATTTAGGGTAAGGAAGCCTCATCATGGAAGGAATCAAATATACACTGAGTCTGACCCAAGTACTAGGTCTAGTATTTTAGGAAATCAGTACAAAAGGAACAGGGAATGCTGAAATTTTTTTCTTTTGGTCTAAACTTTCCCGGTTTAGTGCTTCAGTCATGTTCTGTGAGGATTGATGGTGCTTCCCACAGGCTGTGTTAACATGCAGAGTTGCCTCTGGTTTGCGTTGGCCTTTCCATGGAGGAACGAAAAAGGAAGATAAGGGTCCACAGAACAGAGTGGCTAGATGCCCAGAGCTGGTCCCCAGTCCTGGCTCCACCTTTGGCAATGTATTTAACCCCTCTGGGCCTCAGTTTCCTCAGTATTATTATCAATAAAATAGCAATAGAAGCTTCCTTATGAATCTGTGCCTGTGTCAGGCCCTGCTTTAATATGTAAACTGCCCAGCTCAGGGCCAAACACACAGAGGCATTCAATACTGTTACTAGTATTTTGTTATGGGGCAAAAAGCAGAAGGAAAGCTCCATTGCTAGTCCTCCTTTCTGTTTTCCCACCTCAACATTTGTCCGTGAAAACATTACTCATATGATGGCTGTCAACAGCAGTATCATATCAGCTGCCAGGAGGACAGGGATTTGATTATTTCCATTTTATTTTTACTTCTTCTTTTGAAGCTGTTTTATGACCAATTGTACATTTTTCAAAGGTCACCCCCAAAGGAGGTGAGACTCTAATGCAGAAGGGGTGTGCGTCAGCTGCTAAACACTCTTGTAAGACTTACTCATAGTGTCTCCCTGAGCCCAGAGGCACAGTTTCTGGATTTGAAAGGGAAATAAACTGTGTTCTCTCTTTCATTGATCTTAGGTTTATATAGGAACAGCAGATGATCTCCAGCTACAAAATACACTCCTGTGTCTACCTTATTCTACTGGGCTTCACATGTTAGAAGAGTGAAATTCAAGGCTGCTGCCCATGGAGAAGATATTCAAATTCATGGGGAATCTGCTCAATATGGCATACTCTATGGTGAATTCTAAACTATCTTGAGGATTTGTAGATTCAGATTTGAATAATCTTCAACAATTAGTGCAACAGGAGATATAGTCTCAAATGTACAAATGAACTGGAACTCATAATTTATTCCATTACATGCTGTAAATGATGTGGAGTATCACTGCTCTTGAAATGAAGCATCAGGAACAAGAAAACCTCATGAATATGTAGTTGCTGAGCAGTTGGTTTAATTCATCCACCAGCTAAGTGAGTGTCTTCTTCAAATTTATACCTCAGAGATATTTCAATTTTATATATGTATTGATTTTTAAAATCATATAGAAATGGTCTATAATACAGATGCCAACGAGGTAATATAATGGTGGTCTTTATATAAGAAGAGTACAAAAAGCTAAATGTATACAAGAGAAGTAGCCAAACAAACAAACAAAAAAAGAATATGGAAATAATACATTTCACCAACAACTAAAATCTTTCTTCAATTTAGTAGTGAAAGGAATTAAATATGACTGACAAAATTGTTCTCTCTGTCCCTTGTGTATATGTGTGTATGTATAAGTATATATGAATATATATATGTTCATATATATATGTATATATATATATACTTATATCCATGCCTAAATTGACTGCTAATTGAAAGATATCTTGCTCTTATTTCACAGAATATATTTAAGCAATCTCATTTTATCTTCTCTATAAAGACTGAAGGGACTCCTAGGTTTTACTAGTATTACTCAAATCCAGTCCCCTGCTGCTAATTAGAGCAACAATTCTGGTTATTGCAGGCATTTAGCAGGTAAATAGCACCTCTTTCATAAGCCTCATCCTGTGTGAGACGCTTGACGTCTGCTTCCCCATGCTATCTGTGTACAACCATGCCTACCCATGCTGGAGAGCAGACATGGGGTCATGAAGTAGATTATATTCATGTTTCTCTGATACCACAGTCCAATGGGAATATATGGATTATAATTTATTAGTTAAGCAATGATCACTAATGCTTATTAGCTAAGACGCTCTCATTTGAATTGACAAGAGGGAGCAGTTCTTTTACATTAGGCACTGAAAGTTTTAAGCAGTAACAGTGTTCAGTCATGGCCAACATTATCAGGTTCACAGTAGTAACCAAATCATGATTGCTTTTAGTCTCTAACAATAAATAAGTACTCAGAGAGCAGCCTTCCTGCCATGTTGAATTTTGGTCTGTTGAACCTTAGAGCAAAAGGGATACCTATTCATGGAAAATCATGAGGGGGCAGAGTGGAGACATTTTCACAGAGAGTGCATGACCTGTGAAGAATAGGACCTCAGTAGAAGGTTTCATTTGGTGATGAGTGTGAAACATTTTAAAAAAAATATTTCTTGATTTCAGAGAGGAAGGGAAAGGGAGAGAGAGAGAAACATCAATGATGAGAGAAAATCATTGATCAGCTGCCTCCTGCACACCCTCCACTGGGGATTGAGCCCACAACCCCAGCATGTGCCCTTGACCAGAATTAAACCTGGGATCCTTCAGTCCATAGTCTGAAGCTCTATCTACTGAGACAAACTGACTATGGTGAATGTGAAACATTTTGCATCAAAACCTTTGGGTGTTCCTAGCTGGTGTCCATTTTCATCCAAATTCAACTGGCACATTAATTTTCTGCCTAGGTGGTTGTGAAGGGTCAGGAGATAGGGAGCTGGGCTTTTTAATTTTTTAAATTTTTAAATTACACATTTGAAAGGTTAACTTCTGCTTAATTAGAAATGGAAAGATATAACCAATCCTTATCAACAGAAATTATCTATCTATATAAAAGCCTAATTTGGGAATTCGACCAACCAGGACTTCAATCACTCGCTATGACATGAGCTGACCACCAGGGGGTGGTGTGAAATGAAAGGAGGCCCCAGCTGGCAGCCAGTAGCCTCTAGGGACTCTACCCGTGCATGAATTTGGTGCACTGTTCCTCTAGTTATACATAAAAAGGTAGCAATTTTTAGTCATTGCCATGATGATCAGATTAATTCTGCTAGTCATATAAAAATGATTTTTAATCCTCCAGCCCAATATATCATAAAATGTATTTTGTGAAACACTAGTCCAGAAAAATAAATAGTCAATGAAAGTAAATGTAAGAATTTTACACACTAACAACATCTTTCCAACCCCAGCCTTGTAAGAACTATATTAGCAGACTAAGAATCTGAGATATTCTCTGATAAAGTTGTTTAACTTTGTTTACATAGGCATTTCCCATAATTATTTGACCACCAAATCCTACAAACATTCAGTGGTCATATTCTAGGCACTATATTTTAGGAAAGATTGTTCTAGTCAAAAACAACTCACAGTAACAGATTAGAAAGAAACACAGAAAAAGTCTACAAACCCAAACCTGAGCCATAGTCAGATTCTCATAAATTGTATATGTTATGAAGTTGCATATTCTGGTTTCTTTTAACTTTGCTGGACTAATGGTCTTTTAGATTGAGTTTTCAAAAAAGTGAAATGCATTCAATTTGAAAGCCTGTTTTTTTTTATTTTTTGACAATTTAAGTTTTAAATGAATTGAGGATAATAGAGGTAGAGGGAGATATTTAAAAGTTATACTTACTTTATAATGAGCTCTTGAAAAAGTGGTCAAGTATGCTACTTTCTTATAAGGGCCTAGTACATTTTTCCATCTGGTACATGCTAGTTCTTTTGTAAAAATTATTGGATATTAGTAAATAAATGTTCTAAAATATCTGAAGTGCCTAAAGCTTAAGCATAAAACATACCTGGTATGTTCTTCATCTGTTTTAAGAGACAGAACAAGAGACTGACCGAGACCCAGTTGTGTGATCTTCCTCAGTCCCATCCATCCCAACCCATCCCCCACCACCTCAAAGGCAGCACTGTCCTTAACATTGGAGCCACCATTTCAATCTTTTCTTTATAATTATCTGCTACATCCATCAATAAATTCATGGACATTTTTAAATTTCCCAAAGAAAGAGAAATATCTGTTATAAAATAACCATCATTTTTTAAACCTCACTGTCAAAAAAGCAAAGATGATGGATTTGGTAAGTATCTATAGGTGCCTCATAAAAAATTTATTATCAATCTGCATCTAAAATAAACCTGGTTAGAGAAGCTAACATGAAACTATCAAAAATTAAAACTAAAAAAGATAGACAAGTTAAAGAAGTTTCAACACACATATATATTTGGCAAATGTAGAACTTATATAATAAAAATGTGACAAGCTTAATAATTTTTTCTTCTTACACCATAGTGGCGCTGTGTGGAAACTTTTGAAAATAAAAGAGCCCAACAATGAAGCAATTATGAAGATTTTTGACAAGTATTCTCACATTATTAAGACAGCTAAATGAAGCACAAATAATGAAATAAGACATTAGCAATTAACGTTCTAAAAGAAGTGTGATCTGTGGCAAATGAACAAGAAAGCACTAAGATTTTTTTTTAAATAAAACAGCATACTTCTTAGTGGTGAAATTTAAAGAGCAGTTTGCTTTGAAAATAATTTAAGCCACCTTGGCTCTGGTCTGCAAAATCTCTAAGTGAAGAGACCTACTCCTCTTTCCTTGAAATTTGATTCTCAGAAAGAGAACTTGTGATGTTTTGGAAATGAAATGCTGTACGTTTTTCTAAAAGTGAAAATAGATTTATATTATATTCATTTCCCTTTTGGAATGTTGGTGTTTTTTGACAACATGAAATTTTAAGCATTCAAATATAATGACTTGAATGTAATTGGAAATGTCATTATGCAGCTGACAAATGCTGAACATGAATCAAACCAGTAACCTTTGGGTGCATGGGATGGTGCTCAACCAACCGAGCCACACCTGCTAGGGCCTGCCGTTAATTTAAAGTCAAAAGAGTTTTACATTCTAGATTTAGAATAGGGTGATGGGTTGAAGGAAATAAGATGGAGAGCTATAAGTAGATGTGAGAGTGATTTCTCAGCTCAAAAGATAACCCATCCCCAGAGTTTACCTATTTCACTCCTGCAAGACTACGCTGGAAGCCAGAACCTTTGTCCAGGACTCTCCCAGCAACCATTGCCACTCCTGACGTCAGTTTCCCTCACTCTGGCCCATCTTCCTTTGTTATTTCTAGAGCCAAAAACCCCCAATGGAGGGTGGTCACGACCCTTCTTTGCTGGAAATTCTCCTCTGATTCCCTTTGCCTACAGGAGAACACCAAGAATCTTCCCAGTCTGGAACCAACACCACTCCAGCCTCATCTCTACCCGACTGTAGCACCACTGAACCTGCAGCTTGGAGCTTCGTCCCATCTCTCCCAGCTGTGTCAGGCACTTTATGGCTTATGCCATCTGCCCTTTATGACATATGGCCTTTGAATTGTGGCCCCAAAAGATATTTCTACCTGGAATCTCAGAATACAACCTTCTTTAGAAAAAGGATCCTTGGAGATGTAATTAAGATAAGGATCTTGAGATCATCCTAGATTAGGGTGGGCCCTAAATTCACTGGTGGGTATCCTGCAAGAGACAGAAAACACAGACAGACGGAGAAGGCCATGTGAAGATGGAGGATTAAAGATGGAGTAACGCATCTACAAGCCAGGGGAAACCAAGGATTGCTGGTAGCCATCAGAAGTGGAGAGAGAGACAATGAACAGCCTTCCTCAGAGCTTCTAGAAGAAACCAACCCTGTCAACACCCAACTTCTGGCCTCCAGAACTGTGAAGAGAATAAATTTCTGTTGTTTTAAGCCACCAAGTTTGTGGTAATGTCTTATGCATGGCAGCCCAGCAGCCTAGTACATCCTCCCTCTGCTCAGGAGACTGCTATCTTTTCCATGCAGTGAATAGCTTCCTTAACACTCAGCCCAAATCTCTTAATTCATCGCAGAGGGGTAAGAGGTAGAATTTAAATCCTTGACTATCTGGACTCAAATTCTACCTCTAACACTTAAAGATTAAAAACCTTTGGTTAAGTTATTTGACCTCTCTGGGACTCTATATGTAAAAATGGGGATAATAACAGCATTTTTAGTAAATATTGTATAACATATCAAGCACTTGGATTACTTCTTAAAATATCAAAAACCCTCAAAAGATATCAACTATTATTTTTATGTGTCAAGTCTCTAATTTTTTCAGAAAAATAATTATCACCTACTCTTTAATGGGAGTAATAATATAATAGGACTAGAGGCCCAGTGCATGAAATTCATGCACGGCGGGGGGCGAGGGGGTGTCCCTTAGCCTGGCCTGCACCCTCTCATAATCTTGGACCCCTCAGGGGATGTCTGACTACCGGTTTAGGCCCGATCCCCAGCAGTCAGACATCCCTCTCACAATCCGGGACTGCTGTCTCCTAACCGCTCTTCTGTCTGCCTGCCTGATTGCCCTTAACCACTCTGCCTGCCTGATCGCCCCTAACCACTTGCCTGCCTTATCACCCCTAACTGCTCGCCTGCCTGTCTGATCATCCCTAACCATTCTGCCTGCCTGCCTGATTGCCCTTAACTGCTCACCTGCCTGTCTGATTGCCCCTAACCACCTCTGCCTTGGCTTCGTAGGGAAGAACGTCCAGAATGACATCTGGAAGGTCATTCGGCTGTTTGGTCTAATTAGCATATTATGCTTTTATTATTATATATACTAAATAAATGAGCTGGTGCACAAGGAAGACTTAGAGAAGGGACTAGTATGGGGTGAGTGGGCAGCCAGTGTTCACTATTCTGATTATGTGCAACCTTCTCTGAATTATTCCCTCCTCTAGACTCATTGTAACTGGTCTGTGTATCTGGCTCTACTGGAATGAGAAGTTTGCACCCATAGGAACTAGCGGAGAGCAATAAGCTTTGTAGGTAGATAATCAGGGTTGAATCAATGAATGCATGAATGAGTGTGCACATGAAGTTGGTACTGCTCTCTTGCTGCAGATGGAATGTGCTTCCACTAATGCTAAATCCATTTATTTTGATGTGCAATGAGTTGATTATTTAACTGTCAAAACTATATTCTGAAAAGCTCCTGGAGGCCAAAGCCTCAGGCTTTGGGATTAGCAAGTCCTAATGAATGCTTCTTGCTGTGCTGCTGGACATCTATGTGTCAGGCAGAGAGCTGCTGGGTCATGGCCATTTCTCACACTTGGATTGATTCTTTCCTTCACATCTTTGATTCCTTACATAGTGACTGACCTAGTTGCATACAAAGGTTTAGAGTTTGATTAAAGGTTTATGGTTTTTCATCAGGTGAATAAAAGACATGAGAGCGGTGGTGTGTTTCCTTGATAAAAGCAGCATGCCTGCCTGTATCTGCCCAGATGCCAGTTTAGAAATGGCACTTCCCAACTGATTGCCAAGTCCCAACTCTTGTGTCAGGGAATGTAGTTTTCCAGAGGCTGGGGCAGTATCCAGTATCTATTTTTTCCAAAGCACTGAGTCTGTGTTATGGGAGATTCAAAGCTGAAGACCCAGACCCTAAATATTCAGGGAATAGTAAGGAATCCTAAAGGCTGGAACATTTTTTTACAGGGATGCAAAGAATAGTATGGGAGACAATGTTTGACAAGGAGGTTGGCCTAGTACATAGAGGCCCTTTTGAAGGTTTGCAAATGGGCAGGTGTTGAATATTCCATATAAAGTGCCTTGTTTAATTAAATATTTTAGTAAAATACCTATCCACTTATTAAATAATAATGAGATATTCTTGCAATGCCAGGCTATAAAATATAATGGTTATCAACTACCCCCTACAAATAAACTTTAAAACACATATGTAAAAATTCAGTAACATTTCAGCATTCTGTCTTTTCTTGGAGACTGGGAGAAAAATTGCAGGAAAGGAAGACCCACATTGAAAAAAAAATTAAGATATAATCAAGAAGTATTTGTGTTGTATCTAAATATTAATAATAATAACACTGTACATTGCAAATAATTGAATAAGAAAAGCAGTTCAAATTTTCTTCATTCTAGGCACTTGTAGGGCCTGCCTTAATGGTATATTTACTAGCTCCCTAAACATTATATTTTGGGCTTTCAAGATAAAAAAAAACTTGTTCACAAATATTGTATTGGGTACTCTATAAGGGAATCCTATAAGTTTAACTCAAGTTGTAAATATTCATTTCGAATTTTCATAGTAACTGCTGTCTTCTCCATGAGGCCAGTTTCACAAGAGAATTTCTCCAAGGTAAGTTTAAAATAAGGAAATACAGTAGCAAAGGCATTAACAATATAAGACTCATACAGAGCTTGGAAAGAAATATGTTGAAATAAATTCCAACAGATTAAATTCAGGCTTTAATTAAGTTATAAAGCCTGGGAATTGCAAATCATAAATGCTTATTGTAATTAGCTTTCTTAGGAGCACTATTATATGTATAATAAATAAAAGGGGGATGATGAAGACAGGTGCTCTACCCTAAATAAAGAAAGGCAGATGACACATTAATGGACACATTTCAACAAATGCATTCTCTTAAAATTATTTTATCAGCCAACAAGCATTATTTCATCAAATAGCAAACATTATATGTTTGTCATAAAATATTTGTCATAAATATTCCATTTTGACAATGCGCACTCCATAAAACTCAACAGTTAAGATTAAAGTCCACTGAAATCAGTTAGCAACCCTCCCAATGCATATCTCATGTACAATAAACTGATCTAATATCAAGCATCTTTTCTCAGATATGATTTTTCTACACATTTCCAAGTGGAAGTTCAGCATTTGTTTCTTTTATAATAAGTGCAGTTTCTTTAAGGAAACCTCATTGTCTTCAGTCTCACTGACTCTTTCCTCTATCATCTATTGATGAGCCCAGTAAGGCATTCTTTGTTTCTGTCAGTGTTTTGTTTAATATAAATTTACATTTCTCTGGGATAAAAGCCCAATCATGCAGTTACTGGGTTGTATGGTAGATGGGTGTTCCGTTTTTACAATTATATATATATATTAATCTTTATTTTTGATAGTATTACAGATGTTTCCCATATTCCCCCACTTTACCTCCTTCTCCCAGCCCCTACACACATCCCCTGGTCTTCACTATCCTATTGCCTGTGCTATGCATGTAAGTATATAAGTTATTTGGTTTACCTCTTCTCATCTCCCCATCCTCACATGGATATATATCAGTCTGTTCCATGCCTCCATGCTTTGGGTCTTATTTTTTTGGTCAATTCATTTCGTTCATTAGATTCCACAAATAAGTGTGATCATGTGATATTTGTCTTTCTCATATGTTCATAGCAGCATTATTTACAATAGCTAAGATTTAGAAACAGCCCAAGTACCCATCAGTAGATGAATGGATAAAAAAGCTGTGGGACATTTACACCATGGAATACTATGCAGCTGTAAAAAAGAGAGATCTCTTATCCTTTGGGCAGCATGGATGGACCTGGAGACTATTATGCTGCCAGTGTTTTTTATTATTATTATTATTATTATTATTATTATTATTATTTCTTGTGTTTCCTCTTGATTCTTTCTTAGAGTTTTTACCTCTCTGTTTACATTACCCATCTGTTCTTGCATATTGTTTACTTTTTCCATTTGAGCCCTTAGCATACTAATCAAAGTTGTTTTGAATTCCTTGTCTGATAATTCCGACATCTCTGCCACTGATACTCTCTCTCTCTCTCTCTCTCTCTTCAAACTCTGTTTTTTTTCTTTTAGTAAATTTTGTAATTTTTAGTTGAAGTCTGCACATTTTGTACTTGGTAAAATAAGCTGGGGTCAATAGATCTTCAGTGTGAGGTTTTCTATTTATCTGGCTAGGAGTTAGGATCTGCTATTATTTCCTGAAGCTGTAGGTGTCAGAGGCTAACATCTGCCCTGGTGTCCTTGTTTTTGTCTCCTGTTGTCTTTGGGTTTCCCTAGAGACTTCTTATTAAGTCAAGCCTGGACTATACAGATCTGCCCACTGTCTTCCTCCTGATACCAGCAGCAGTTTCTGCTTTGGGGCTTCTGCTGCATTAAGTTGTGGTTCTCTGCACCTCTCTGTCTCTCTAATTAGGGGAGCAGTGGATTGTCCTGCCACTTCAATTCTCTGATAGATATAAGAAGAGTTGCTGAGTTTAAGTTTGTTTAGTTTTCTTCTTATTGGGAGGACAGGATTATGACTTTCAAGCTCCTTCCATGCGGGTCTGGAAACCAGAAATCTAGAAAGACACCTTTTTAACTTGTGAGAGTTTAGGAAAACAATTGAAAAGGTTACTTGTCAAGAAAATTTCTACACTATCAGCTCAGCATCACAATAAGCTCACCTTTCTGGGCCAGTCTTTAAGCTTAGATCCTGAGGAATGGGATTTTGAGAAACCTTAAAATGCAAAGATCTCCAGTGTCTTATGAATCAATCTGCTTCCATCTATATTTTGAACATGAATATGTCAGACCCAGAATGATATGATTTTCTGAGTTTGTTCTGTGCTAGAGTAACATCAGTTACTTATGCTTACCAATGGGGAGGTGAAGATTATTCCTTCCTGGGATGGCAGAATTGGATGTTTCCAACCAATATTTTCACCATTTAATGTCGAGGTGATGAAAATTCTTAGAAAAATGACTATTGACAATTTACCAGCCGAATTTCTGCCTGGCATGCTTTACATAAATATGTCGTTTACTTTTCATAATTCACCCTAGAAGGTGTTATCATTCTTTGGTTAGAGATGAAAGAAGTGAGGGTGGTGATTGTAGGGAGAAAGGGGATAGGGGAAGGTGGAAGAGGGAATAGAGGCGATAAATGGTGATGGAAAAAATAAAACAAATTTTGGATAAATGGTGATGAAAAAATACATTTTTTTAAAGCTCGGAGCCTGGGAATGTGCATGCTGCTTAAACCAATTATTGATGAGTTTAGGAGTATGAAAGCTCCCTTCCCAGGGTCAGGACAACTAAGACTTAAATTCCAGTTCTGAGTTTCCTTTGAAGGATTCTGTGGGACTTGCCTGACATCTCATTCTTGCTGGGTATCTCCTCATTTTCCTACTTCTCTAACATCTTTACCAGTTTGCCCGGTGAGCCCTTACTAAATAAATCATTAGTAAGGGGGAAAACAAAAAGAAAGAAGTGAGGGTCAGAGAGGTTAATTGACTTTCTCAAAGTGCCATTGTTGGTCAGTGACCAAGCCAGGAGTCAAACTTAGCTCAGTTTCCAAAATTAGTACTCTTAACTACTAAGCTATAATTGTCCCTTCAGGAGTAAGCATTAGGGGGACAGATTTCTTTTTTTAAGATTTACCCATCAATTTTATGTTTATTCAACAAATGATTTTCTGAATTTGTTCTGTGCTAGAGTAAAATCATAATTGATGTTTATTAATCATGTATATATGCCGAACTCTACTCTAGGCACCATAAATCTTTGTCTCATAGAATTTGCATTCTAGGAAAGGGAGACAGAAATAAACAACTTAGTAAGTTTTATAGTATATTAATAGATCATATGTGCTATGGAGAAAGATAAAGCAGGGAAGGGGAGGAGGAACTGCAAATATAAATAGAGGTCACAGATGTTCTCACTGAAAACGTAGCATTTGAACAAAGACTGAGAGGAGCTAAGGAGTGAGCCATGAGTCTGGCTAAGGGAAGGGCATCAGGAGAAGAGCTGACCGGGGCAAAGGTCCAAGTAGGGAGCTTGCTGGAGGATTTGAGGAACAGCCAGGAGACCACAAGTGTGACTGGATCTGCAGAATGGTCAGGTATCTTGCATTAACATCTTCATGTATTTCAATATGGGGTCACAAAGAGAACAGAGACCATTAGATTAATTTGTTTTAGGGAAGATCCTAATGCTCTTACAGAGGCAGACAACAGAAAGGGGCTGGAACTTTCAACCAACATCTTTTAAAAGCATGGAGATTTCCCATTAGCTGGTCTGGTATCAGAAGTGGGTGAAGAGACAAGAAGGTAGGATGTGGCGTAATGGTATAGGAGGAGGATGGCTAGGAGAAGAGTCACGACACCTGAGTTCTAGCCCTGCTCAGTCACTAATTGGTTGCATGGTCAAGGGTAAATACCTCTCTTAGTCAGAGTTACTTTCTATGTGAAATAGCCTTTTGGATCAGCTGTTTGTTCTCAGCAACTATCATGCTTCCTTTTCTCCCTACTATATCCTCTTTCTCATTCTTCTTACTATGTCAGCTCCGTAGTAATAGGGCCATGGCTAATATTTATAGAGCACTTTTTGTAATCTTCACCTGAGGATAGGTTTATTGATATTAGAGAGAGTGGAAGGGAGAGAGACAGACAGACAGACAGACAGACATTGATCGATTGGTTGCCTTCCCTATGTGCCATGACTGGGGATTGAACCCACACCTAGGCATGTGCCCTGACAAACAACCTTTCCCTATACAGGGTGATGCTCCAACCAACTTAGCCACCTGGTGAGGGCTTATACAGTACTCCTCAAGTATGCCTCTAATAGTGTTAGGTGTATTAAATCACCTAACACTCAAGAACACTGTAGAAGGTACATACTATTATGATTATCTGCGCTGTACTTCACCTGAGATTGTGGACTTGCCCATCCAGCTATTGAGTGCAGAAATACAGAGAATGAACGTGGAGGTGGGGGTGCTGTCAGCAGGGGTCTATACACAGGACTTCCTGGTCCTGGGTCAGGATCTGCTCAACTGGGCTCCTTCCACAGCCCTTCCCTGCTCTGGTTCTAAAGCAGCTGATAAAAATAGTATGTAAGCTATACATGCAATCTTAAATTTTTTAGCAACTACATCCTATATAATAAAAGGCTAATATGCAAATCAACTGAACGGCGGAACAACTGGTCACTATGATGCGCAGTGACCACCAGGGGGCAGACACTCAATGCAGGAGCTGCCCCCCTGGTAGTCAGTGCGCTCCCACAGGGAGAGCGCTGCTCAGTCAGAAGCCCAGCTCATGGCTGGCGAGCACAGCAGTGGTGGTAGGAACCTCTCCCATCTCTGTGACAGCACTAAGGATATCCGACTAATGGGTTAGGCCCGCTCCTCACAGGGTGTGCAACATATGGGACAGCAACAAAATACCATGTTTATGTTTTAGATATTTTTACATAGTCGTAACAAAAGCTGACACACACATAGAATTAACTACATGCTGGGCAGTGTTCTAAGTGCTTCATTTATCTTAACTCATAAAGACTCATGAGCATCTCATGAGCACACTACATTGACTATCCTTGTATTGAAGATAAGTAAACAGAAGAATCTAGAAGTTGTATAAATTATCCATGGACATGTGGCCAGGGACACAAATATATTGACTTAATGCAGACAGTTTGGCTACAGTGTCTATATTTCAACCACTTTGCTGTTCTCCTTAAGTGATAAGAGTTGGGCTTCAAAATTTTAGCTGTTATTTTTAAGTTGCTAGCAGACTGTGTGTACAACTGGCTGGAGCAAAGAAGGATACATTCATTTTCACTTGAAGTTGAAATCCCCGACTGTGTTTCTATCTGGATTTATTTTAATCTCCCATTGATCCACAGATTTAAATCTGGGGATAGAATTTTAGATCAGCAGGGCACACTGATGAACACCAGAGTGAGGACTAACATATATTGCAGCCACACCAACAAGAAGCCGCAATGCCCTTTGGGGATAATTAGTGCCCTCACCTCTTTGCATGCTCTCTGTAAGTCCGGTTATCCCAGAGCTCAGATTACTTCCAGGAGATAATTAGGGGCTGCTGAAAGCTTCATTAACTCTGCTGGCCCACAGGGGCATTGTAAATGACTACTTCTCAGACAGATTCACTGGCTTTCAGCAGCTTGAAACATCTCAGCCTTAATCCCCAGAGGATTGAACATGGATTTCTTGGATTATTACATTCTCTTCGGAGGTTTTGAATCTCTTTTTACAAAGACTGATGGCATTTCTGTGTCTTAAAGGCAACTTTGGGCACAGGAAGAGCTAATGCCACACATCTGGAGAAGCCTGATTGAAAGATGAGGACATAGTTTATGGCCTGGGAAAGAGTACCCATCAAGATTTTACAAAATTATATATCTGTTGTATTTTCATGCATTCTAAATTCACATACATGGATTCATTCTTTACACATCATTCCTTAAAGTTTTTAACTTAGTATGTTTTTTTGAGATCTATCCATATTAATTCATACAGATCAAGCTCATTTGATTTAACATCTGTACAGAGTCACATCATATCAATATACCACATTTTATTTACTCCCTCTCCTACAGAAGGTATTGAGTTTGTTTCTAATAGTTTATTATTACTATGTATATCTTTGTAAATATCTATATTAGTTTGCTAAGGCTACCAGAACAAAATACATAACTAGATGAATTAAGTAATAGAAATCTATATATATAAAAAGCCAGTGTCCATGACCACCATGATGACCAAAAGACCAGTCACCATGAGGTGCATTGAGCACCTCTTGGTCCCTCCCTCCTGGCCCTCAGGCTCTGATCGCAGCAAGGCGGATGGTGGGTGGGTGGGTGCAGGTGGGTGGGGCTTCGAGCAGTGGCGGGCTACCATGCGCAATTTCGCGTGCTGGGCCTCTAGTTTAATAATAGCTCTAGAGGCTGGAAGTCCAAGATCAAAGAGTTGGTAGGTTTGGTTTCTCCTGAAGTCTTTCTCCTTGGCTTGCAGATGGCTGTCTTCTCTCTGTGTCCTTATGTGACCATTCCTCTATGTACATGCATCCCTGGTGGCTCTTCTTTTTCTTATAAGGACACCAGTCATATTGGTTCAGGGTCCAGCCATATGACATCATTTGACCCTAATTAGGTCTTTAAAGAGGTATGGTGAGGTTAGGAGTTCAACATATGAATTTAGGAGGGAGACAATTCAGTACCAATAATGATATTAGAATCAGTCTAGACCAGGGGTTCAGAATAAGGGCTTTGGACTCAGGCTGCCTGGGCTAGATCCTGACTCTCCACATGCTAGTCATGTGACTTTAGCAAGCTACTCAACCTTGTATCAATTCACTTGCAATGAAACCCATATGTCTTTTGGGTGATGGGATTGTTAAAGGAGCTACATGTAAAGCACTACCACTGTGCTTCACTCAGTATTAACTATTGATAAGTCTATCTGTGTTTATTAAGAATACTTTATTTAGAACTGAACCTGGTCATGGAATTTCCAAGGCACAGGGGATACATTTTCAATTTCTCTAGAACAGCCGTGGGCAAACTACGGCCCGCAGGCCGGATCCGGCCTGTTTGAAATGAATAAAACTAAAAAAAAAAAAGACCGTACCCTTTTATGTAATGATGTTTACTTTGAATTTATATTAGTTCACACAAACACTCCATCCATGCTTTTGTTCCGGCCCTCCGGTCCAGTTAAAGAACCCATTGTGGCCCTCGAGTCAAAAAGTTTGCCCACCCCTGCTCTAGATACTTCCAAATAGCACTTTGTGGTGAGTACACCGATGAACACTTCCACCGGCCAAGTACTGTACAAGAGTTCCTTTTTCCTCATATCTTGGCCAAGAATTGATTTTCTTCATACTTAAACATTTTTATCCATCTGATGTTTTAAAAAAAAGTATGCCATTGTTGAGTACATTCTTTGGTGGACATCTGTTTCAGGTGGTGTATACACCATAAGGGAAAAAGTATGCATGCGCTCCTATATAATTCTCATAACCACTCCCTTAGCATAGTTCAAAGAAATATACAGTATAAAAAAAAACTCTTTTGACATGAGTTGGAAGAAAGAAGGAAGTCAGTCAGGTTATTTTTCCCTGGCTTATATTTCTTTTTCTGTGTTTTTAGGGATTTTTACTTCTTTTCAGGAAGTAAAGATTGTCTTTCAAATGGAAACTCTCCAAAGGTTAACAAAGTGAAGTGCCTCTTGACCAGTGCTCATTTTTCTTTGGCTTAAGCATTAGCTCTCAAATTTCATTTTGCCTGAGTCACTTGCATAGCTTGTTAATGATACTGATTCCTGGATTTCATAGTCAGAGATTCCATTTTGACCCTCATGTGAGGACGAGTCTGGATTTGTAACGCACATCTCTTGTGATTCATTTTAGGTAACATGTGGCCTCTACTTTGAAAAATAAAACATTCTCTTGATATTTTCCTCAGTATTGTGGTATTTATTGTATTTTAACAAGAATAAACATTCAGTCTGCAAACAAACACGGTCATGGACCTTGGGAATGTGTTTTCCTGAGCCTACGTTCCCTCTGTTTAATGTGAAAGCCACTGAGCTGGAAATTTCTAGGATCTTTCCAGCTTAGATATTCTGTGTTCTAGTTCTGTTACATGTCTCTTTCCTCATTTCCTCCAGGCCTTCAGTAACCCATGTAACCACACGATTCTTGGACTACATGTAATTTCGCAACAATAGTAAATTTTTCTCAGGAACTTAAAATTCAGGGATATAAAACTACCCACTGAAAGTTAAATATTTAACTTAACTTTATAATTTGACATAACAGGTAAGTTCCTTACATTTTTAAATGTCCCCTTAGAACAGCAGTTCTCAACCTGTGGGTCGTGACCCCTTTGGGGGTCGAACGACCCTTTCACAGGGGTCGCCTAAGAAATGGGAAAACACATATATAATTACATATTGTTTTTGTGATTAATCACTATGCTTTAATTATGTTCAATTTTTAACAATGAAATTGGGGGTCACCACAACATGAGGAACTGTATTAAACGGTCGCGGCATTAGGAAGGTTGAGAACCACTGCCTTAGAAGGTATAAAATCTCCCAGATGAAGTACTGGAAGCACAAGTTCTAATGTAATTGATGTTTGACTTAATATGATATAAAGCTATAGCTATCAGTGTGATAACATATCTGAAGGAAACAACGTGGAGATTGAGAAAGTAGATTGAGAAAGTATTAGGGAATATAAAGAAAGAGAACCCAAAGAAGCCTGCCTCCAGTCTCTGCCCAGGGGGATATTGCCCCAAATTTCAACTCTAGTTTATCCTCATACAAAAGTGAAGCCTTAATAAAAAACAATGATGGAATGCCATGTTAATAACAATTTAACTTTGTTTATAATACAGCTTTTAACCAATTGATTTGAAAAGAAAATAAGATGGTATCTGGTGCTTGAGCATCACACTGCTAGCAAGACTATAAATTGGCCCAATCTTTCTGAGAAGCAATTGGCTCAAATTAGCAAAAGCTTCAAAAGTGGGTATTGCCAGGAGTTTATTAATTTCAAATTTTAAAATGTATTTAAGGAAATAATTAACTTAGGCAAATTCTTTTCTATAAGAAAGTTCATTACAGTGTTTCTGTCACTATAAATATATAACAAAAAGGAACCAATTACATACATTTTGGTATATCCTAAAAATAAGATCCTATTTAACCTTAAATAATGATGAGAACTATAAATGTTTTTACATGATAAGCTAGAAATAATTTATTTTCCAGTGAAACAATAATCTTATAGTGTAGCAACGTAGCATAAAACATTTTTATGGTAGCCAAATGGTGTGGCTCAGTAAGTGGTTAGATTCCCTGGTCAGAGCACATGCCCAGGTTTTGAACTCGATCCCCAGTAGGGGCTGTGCAGGAGGCAGCCAATCTATTTTTCTCATCAATGTTTCTATCTCTCCCTCTCCTTTCCTCCCTGAAATCAATAAAACATACATATATACATATTATATTTGTATATATCCATAGAAAAAATATATATGCAATATACATGTATATTAAAAAGTTCCATAGTAATTATGTCTCCTTAGCAGAGTTATTGGTATGAATTTTTAAATCTTTTTATTTTTATTTTTTTTTTAGCTATCTCTAGTTCCTAATTTTTAACATTATAATTTTGGTTTCTATAATTGGTCTCCTGTGAGTTTAGTTAAGAACAGTCATTCATTCAGGAATCATTATTTGAGTATGTACCATGTGCCTTGGAATACTTCAGTGACAAAATGCATACAGAAACCTACCCTTGAAATTGACCTTCCAGTTTACATTCCAGCCAGTTCCTCTGAGCAAGAGCCACAATGTTAACTGACCTGGCCTGGAGTTCAGAGAGCTGGGCTTGCCATCCACCTCCCCAGACTTGTGCACTCCCCCCTCTACTCCCCTAGAACCTGAGCCACCAAGAGGGCAAGAGGGCGTGGAGGAGGAGCATCTTTTGTTACTCAGTAAGCCCCTTTCAACCAGGCCTGAGTTTATGCTAATGAGCTGACTCTTCGTATCCCTGAGATAGCTTCAGGATGGGGACTGAAAAGACCAAGGCATGATGAGAGGGTTGTAACTTTCACCCTGACCCTTGACCTCCAGGGAGGAGAGAGGAGCTAGAGATTGAGTTAAGCACTAATGGACAATGATTTAATTAATAATGTCTGCACAATGTAATCTCCATAAAAATCCTAAACAATGAGGCTCAGAGAGCTTCCAGATTGGTGCACACATCTAGGTGTTGGGAAGATGGTAGCCTGGAAAGGATAGAGAACCTCTGCATCTCTACCCCATAACTTGCCCCCTGCACCTCTTCTATTGGCTGTAATAGCAAGTAAAATCTTTTCCTAACTTCTGTGAACATTCTAGGAAATTATGAAACCTGAGGAGGCGGTCGTGGGAACCCCTATTGAGGGGTCCTCAAACTACGGCCCTCGGGCCACATGCAAATACAAATATTGTATTTGTTCCCATTTTGTTTTTTTTACTTCAAAATAAGATATGTGCAGTGTGCATAGAAATTTGTTCATAGTTTTTTTTAAAATTATAGTCCGGCCCTCCAACGGTCTGAGGGACAGTGAACTGGCCCCCTGTTTAAAAAGTTTGAGGAACCCTGCGCTATGATTATAGCTGGTCAGTCAACAGTACAGAAGGCACAGATGTATGAGAGGTGTCTGAAGGGGGGGCCAGTCCTCTGGGATGGATTTCTTTAACCTGAGGGGTCTGACACACTAACTCAGGAGGTAGGTAGTGTTTGAAATGAATTGAACCATTGGACACCCAGTTGGTGTTCAGAGAGTTAGAGAACCGGTTGTTGGTGTGGAAACACCCCACATATTTGGTGTCAGAAGCGTTCCAAGAGCAGAAACAGATCATAGTAGTAGAACCTAGGCTAACAGATGTGAGAGCCCTGTGAGTACCAGGAGCATATGGGCACACAGATTTATGCCTGTGGGTGGGGTAACTCATTCTACTTGAAAAAAGGAAATAATTTCACTTTGAACTTACTTTATAAAACTGAAAACTCTCCCAAGATAATGTTATTGGATTGTCAAATGGCATGACGATTTTTCTTTTTGTCTCTCTTTCTGTACTGCCTGCATTCTCTCTTGTCAGTAAATCTAGTAAAATGTCCCAGTGAAATTTTGTGACTATTTCTATAACATAATAAAAAGGTTTTATTTTTCTTTTTTCTACTTGCCTCTGCCAGGTACAAAGACAAAAAAGAAAGGCAAAACATTCAGAGAAAACCGATTTTGGTTCACTTACATAATTTGTTACTAGTTGAGATTGTGTTATTCATAAAAAGTTGATATTTTATCAAATGGCAATGTATTAGGCTTAAGAGTGATAGGTCTCTAATCTTTCAGTCTTTATCCATTCTGGTTAGATTAAATAATCAGTGTAATAGTCCTGCTAACAGATGGCATTATTGTGATTTTGGTAGTGGTGGAAGGAATAAGGAAATTGGAATAAATCTTGGAACTTACTGAATTAGATTCACCAAAACCCACAGAAACTGAATTATGTTAAAAACAAAAACAAAAAATGTACAGAATATTGCACAAACAACTGAGCATGCACTCTTTCTCTTGTATTAAAAGTATATTTTGAGTCAAATATATAGATGTAGGAATATTTATAAAAATATTTTTTCTACAAATGGTAAAATGATTTTATTTTAATAAAAATGTCCTCGTTAGAAGCTGGCCCCTTCCACTGTCATTAGAAAGCAGCTTTATTGCTAAAAAGCAATCCACTTATTTAGACACTAGAGGCCCGGTGCATGCAAATTCATACACTGGAGGGGAGGGTCCCTCAGCCTGGCCTGTCCCCTCTCACAGTACTGGAGCCCTCAGGGGCGAGAGGCGACCTGGTGATCAGGGGAAGGTGACACCCATCACACCTCTGCTGCTGCCACTGCCAGCAGCGCAAGCTTCGGCCGGCCCTGGTTACCTGACCCTTGGCTGTCCCTGGGCAGCTGGGCAGCTGCCATCTGAGGTTTGTCTGCACCTCTGGCCAGCCCTGGGAGCCTGGGGGGCTGAGGGGACTGGGGGACTCCGGAGGCAGGTTTGGCTGAGGGGACTGGGCGCCACCATCTTGTGGCTGTGGGCATCACCATCTTTGAGGGCAGGGCAGTCCATTAGCATATTCCCTCCTTATTGGCTGTGGACGCTGCCACCTTTGCAATGGTGTGAGGGTCAATTAGCATATTCCCTCTTTATTAGATAGAATAATCTTCTTAGGCAATTTAAAGTTTTTCCACCTTCATATATAAACTGGGGGCGGGGGATGTATAAACTTGCATTACAACTATGCATAATGTGCTAACTGAGCTTATCACTGTGTCTTAGGGTTCTAGGTCATTTTATTTTATTTTTTGTATATAGTTGTGATACGCAGAATGGCGAGCTGGGACTCTCTCACTGAGAGTTCTTGACCTATGAAGTTTGAAGAATAAAATTCTCGGGCTAATATATTTTAAACAAAAACATGGAAGCTTATTACAAGGTTATACAAACTCCCTGTGGGGAGGGGTGACCAAAGGGGAACCCCTGGGGAGGGGTCCCTAAATTGGGAAAAACCTTTTTCTCTCTATAAAATGGGAAAAACCTAGCCCTGTGAGTCTCTTTGTCTATGGGTTTATAAATGCTGGAAGCTTCTTTGTCTCTTCATTCCACTTGGTTTACTGATGAAATTCTTGAGTGCTTCTAATTGAGTGGGTCATATTGCCCAGTGCTAGAGAGAGGTTAGCAGGCTGATGAGTCAGCCGAGGTCTCCCACTCGATCACTGGCAAGGAAACCTTTTCTTGCTTAGAAAAAAGTACCCCAGGCAAACCCTTGACAATTGCTTCCAGACTGTGGAGTTTTAACTGCCTTTCAGCATTTATAAAGCCCCATTGCTTGAAAAGGCATTCATTTCCACAGCTTTTTTTCTGCTTCCCCCCCCTCCCCACCCCTTTGCTTCACAGTCCTGAGATTAGCTAATGGAATATCTTAATTAGCAGTTGAAACAATGGTCAATTCAGCAGAGAATGAATCTGTTTACACCTCTAGTCTAAAATGCCTTCATTAGGATTGAAAGTCTGGAGTTCCACTTCTGTTTCTAATTCCTCCAGGAAACGTACTCAGCCCTCACTGTTCTATCATTTTCTGTTGTAATGACAACTGAAGTTCAGAAAAACGAAGTAAAGCAGCTAGTACAAGCCTGCTAGATCTGTTAGATCTCAAACGTTTCAACCACTAGTCTCTATTGTCAGATTGGGCTCTCAAAAGCTGAAAAGGCATTTACAAAGTGAAGGGTGTGGAAGGGCGTTCTAAGGAGAGAGGGGTGAGGGGAGAGAGGAAGATTTTGAGAAGTCCTGACCCTTGGCCAACAACACCTTATTTCCATGGATCGCACCATTATTTTCTAGTTAGAAGTCTCAAACTTGGCCTTGTCTCCAGCTCTGTCACTGCAGTTGACGTATTTCAGCAGGTTGTCAAAATTGCCAGACCTCAGGAATAACTGAGCCACCAAAATTAAATTGGATTTAAAAATTTCTGATTGATACTGACTCCCCATCTAGCACCCGTCTCTCCCCTCACTTATAAATCCCCATTTCTCCTAGATTAGGGGAACATGAGCATCTCTCTTACTCAATTTATGTAAAAACAAGGCCCAAATTTGAGAACCATTAGGAGGAAGTCTTACTGACTGACTTCCTTTCAGCTCATGCTAACTTCCATCTTCTCTAACAATCTGCATGTTCTGTGCTAGGGGGAGGAAATGAAACATAAGAAACTTACTGAATGTGTTGGGGGGAGGGACTGCGGCCTGGAAAAAGTTACCGATTGTGTCAAGGGCAGGGACCATAGGAGAGAAAAATTCCTAATTATCTCGCTAGAAAAGCAATGTGTTATGATTGAACCCAGCCAGATATGACCCTGCTCGTAAATTTTATGTAAACTTTTTACCCTGACAGTACCAGGAACGGCTAATGAACCGCTTTGTAGTTGGTTTTTTCTTTTTTTTCTAACACTGTGTAGTTGGCAATAAAAGATCTTGCTGCACACTTGGTCGGGGCCACATGCTCCGAATCTTCCAGAGGGGAAGATAGGTGCTGTGGTCAGCTGGCCAGTTTAATAAAAGGCTTTTAAATTTAAATTCTGAGTCGGTGGTCTATCTCGTTGAGCCAACCCATAACATTTGGAGGCCCGCAGCGGATACCCGGCAGGGAGGAGAGGGACCCCTTATTTAGGGCTGGAGGCTCTCCCCCGGCAGGGAGGAGAGGGACCCCCTATTTAAGGCAGGAGGCTCTCCCCCGGCAGGGGTGAGAGGGACCCCTTGTTTAGGGCTGGAGGCTCTCCCCCGGCAGGGAGGAGAGGGACCCCCTATTCAAGGCAGGAGGCTCTCCCCCACTTGTCGCTGGGCACTCAGCGAGATACCCCACACCTGTGGAGAACGACTACCAAGGAGGCCTCCAGTCCACCCAAAACTTTCAATTCGGAAACAGAGCCACCTGGACTCTCGAGAGAGGTAAGGACCGGTCGTTAAACAGGAATTGGGACGTCCCATGGAAGGACCTATAAGGAGGGCTGGACCCAGCGGTACTCCTGGTCCTGACCCGCGGCCACGACGGTGGCCGGGGTCCCTGGTTCGTGCGGCTGTAGGCTGCACTGGGTTTGTCTGTCTGGTATTTGTTTGTCTTGGTGTTTATTGTCAAAAAGTTGTCTGCTTCTGTGTGCACCCTGCTGCAATGTTTTTTGAAAAATTTTCAGGACTTCAAGGAGCGAGCTGCAGGTTCCGGGCAACCTTAGGTTGCATTTGGCTTGTTTGTTTTGTTTTTGTTCTTTGTTGTCTTTGTCTTTGTCAAATGGGATAGGGTCAGTCATCTTCGTCGACCCTCTATCAGTCAGGCCCACTCCGGGTGAGTGGAAGGGGAGCTTGATCACCTCCCGGGAAGCTATAGAGCTCCCTCAGAAATTGGGAAATTGTTAGAAATTGGATGGATTGCTTAAACTCTGAGTAAACATTTGGTAGAAGTCAAAAACTTGAACTGTCTGGTGTATGAATGTAAGTGTGAGAGTCTGTGTAAAGCGAGAGCTACTTTGTGCTGTCTGGCTGTACACAT
Organism: Myotis lucifugus; assembly: GCF_000147115.1. Lineage (NCBI taxonomy): Eukaryota > Metazoa > Chordata > Mammalia > Chiroptera > Vespertilionidae > Myotis > Myotis lucifugus. The sequence goes on from NW_005871180.1 coordinate 3,423,031, forward strand.
GAGGACAAACCCTGCTTTAAGGGGAAGACAGTAGAGAACTTTTAATTGCTTTTGCTCTGATGTATAATTTTGCTGTGTTAGATTAAAATTTTAAAAATCTAGAGTTAATTTAAAGGTATAAGGTTGCAACCCAAAGAAGTTTTAACAAAAGCTGGCTAGATTCCAAGATTGCTTAGTTCTGAGATTGCTTATAAAAAAGCAAAAGAGAAGTCTTTTCAAGTTAACTATTTGCTTAGCAAATTAACAAAGTAGTAAATTTCAAAGAACTTGTTATTTATGGTTTTCTTATCTCTTTGGTAAACAGCTCTGCAGGATGGAAAGATTTACTGCCTGTGACTGTGTTTTGTTTAACTTGCTGTTTTCAATTATTTATTAGGATCCTCACAGAGGACATGCTTTCCCTTCCTCCCTCATCCTGATTAATCATTAAAAGATTAAGGTTTCTAAGAATAAAGATTTCTGTCTATCAGTTGCTCTTACCTAGGTTGTAAATTTACTATATTAAAACTAAAGTTCTGGGGTAAATTTAAAGGTTATAATGTTAATGCTTTTAATTTACAGCGATTCTGCGAACGGGAGTGGCCCACTTTCCAGGAGGGGTGGCCGGATGCAGGGTCTTTTGATCTGACCACTGCCTACCGGGTCCATTATGTCATATACGGCTGCCCAGGGCATCCTGATCAAATTCCTTATATTCAGGTTTGGGTTAAACCCCGGTGGATGAGGGCTTGCCTCCCGAGGGGAAAATTGGGACAGAGACAGACAATTCTTTTGGCCGGGCCCCAGAAGGGAAAGGCTCCCCCGGTCCTTCAGGGAGAGCAGGAAGAGCCCATTAGCCGGCCGCCCCCTATGGTCCCTAGGCGCCGGATCTGGGTGAGCCCCGGCCTCAAGCCCAGGCCACACCACCAGCTCTTGACCTGAAGCCCCTACCTCCCCCAATGCCAATTGTCTTCCCTCCACACCCACCGACGGGGAGGGGCTTTGTCGTCCTTCAAACCCACCCTTCAGTCCATCCCATACTAGGCGGGGGACAGCGTATAGAGGGAGAGAGAGAGGGGGGAAGAACCTGCAGGACCCTGCGACATCTGCCAGTCCTGCAGTTCCTATGTTGCCACTACGGCAGGAAGGCCCTCTAGATCTGGGGCTAGACAGGCAGCCCTCTGGGGATGCAAGGCAGATCAAGGTGCTATTCCCCAGCTCCAGACCAGATTGGGGAGTGAATGAACAAAGAAGGGGGGCTGGATGCCTGAGCTGCCTGCAGTGGCCCTAAAAAAAAAAAAAGCAGCAGCAGCAGCAAGAAAGTGGAGAAATATCCCCTTCTAGTGCACTCCCTTGAAAGAGGCCTGGTTGCTGCTCTGCCACAAAGGGACCTGGTAAAAAGGCAAGAAAGCAGGGCCCTAAGGGTTAACAAAAGGGCACTCTCCCTGGACCTGGGAGCCATCAGGACTTTGAAATTCTCCAAGAGAAGAGGAGTCTGGCTCAGAGACTGGCCGAAACCTCCGAACTGGAGGCTGCATGTTGAACTTGTAGACTACAATTTGCTGGGCAGATGTCTGAGCCCAATTGTGTAGATTAGCTGCCTCTGTGCAGCAAACAACTTTCTCCTGTGCCAGAATGCATTTTACGGAGATTGTTCAGACTGTGTTTGCGGCTAGAGAGGAGAAGAATGACCGCCACACACAAGCCCTGACTGTGGCTTGGAGAGAACTGAGCAAGGTGACTCCCCTGCTACATTCCCAGGTGCTGGTTGCAGCCAAGAGCATGGATCACCCTGTATGGCATTAGAGCAATGCCCTACGTGATGGACTTGGCTAATGCCTTCTTCTCATGGACATGGCTCCAGAGAGTCAAGGACAGTTTTGTTTTGTGTAGAAAGGATCAACAGTGAACTTTAGTTGCCCTGCCTCAAAGGTATTTGTATAGCCCTACCATGTGTCATGTTTGGTAGCATGAGATTTGGCTCCTGAAGCGGCCATACTGCCAATATTATATTTCATTGTATTAATATGTTATATTAACCTTTGATTCTCTTGCAGGTTTGAATGTAGCTGTCAGCAGTTGCTGTAGACCTCTGTTGGTCTACAGTCCTTGATAGTCTTTGGAAGTAACTGGCAAATGTTCAGTTTCCCATACTGAAGGCCATTGTTATGACCATATGTTAACTGTCCTGGAAGGGGGCTATGTGGGGTGAACACCAAAAGTAAAGGGTGGCTGGCTGCCAAGAGGGCAGGTGCCCAACTGGGCAAAGAAGAATACCCATTAGATTTTGGCCTCTATTGAGAGACAGTTGACAGTTAGCAACCTATATACTGTCTTGCAGGCCTGTGTGACCATGCCCATGTCAGGGGTAGCACAAAACCTGAACTGTAGAAAACTGGGAAAGGCCTGTCTAGAACGGAGGGGGTTAATAAAATGGTAAATACTAGCCCACTGTTACAGGAATTACAAACCCTGTGAGGTCCTGTGACATATAAGACCCTATAAGGAAATAAAGCTCCTTTAGTCCGTTCTAAGAGAACAAGTCAAGTAAGGGAAGCCCTACTACAGGAACAGCTGTAACTGTCTATTTAAATATAGACACATTGTAAATTTCTTCTTACCATTTAAAAACAGATTAAAGGCTGTATTTCCCTCCAGGTAACCCAACTGGAACCCCAATAGTGACAGGGGAAAGGAGGCTCTCCATCGGTATCGCCAGACTCTATTAGGGAGCATCCGAGCTGCTGCTTGGAGACCCACAAACCTCTCTAAAATGACAGAGACAGTCCAGGGGCCTAACCCTAATGCCCCGGAAAATCGGAGGGCTGTCATTGTTGCATTTGTTTCCCAGTCGGCCCCAAATACTAGAAAAACATTGCAGAAATTAAAAAGCTTTGAGGGAAAATCAATCTCTAAGTTAGTTAAGGTGGCCCAGAAGGTTTTTGACAATCGGGAGGTCCCGATGGCAGGTTTAAACACCTGAATGGCCAAGGTCCTCCTGGCCCTAAACGAGGAAAAAGGCCCAAGGGGCCGGAGAGACAATAAGGACAAAGGAAAGCCTCTCAGGAGAAAAGAAGTCCGACCCAGGCTTAGGAAAAATCAGTATGCATTTTGAAGAAAGGAAGGACATTGGAAAAGGGAGTGCCCTGAACATGCAGGGGAACCGACTCCCTCCCATGCTGGTGGAGGAGGTGGATTAGAGTTGTCGGGGCTCAGCTGGCCCCCAGGAGCCCAGAATGACCCTGACAGTAAAGAGCCAAAAGGTGAACTTCCTTGTAGAACCCAGCACTCACTCGGGCCCTCTGGTGGGGAAAGAGAAAAAGAGTGAACATTTCAGCTTCATAAAAACAGCTGCCTTAAACCCTGCCACACTCCTCCCTGACGAGGAGGCAGAGGCCCCTTTGCATGACTGCGAGGAGACACTGACTACCCTCACTTCCCTCCACGAGGACCTTGTGGACCAGCCCCAGCAGAATCCAGATGAAACCCTCTACATGGACGGGAGCAGCATCGTAGAGGAAGGTACCCGGTATGCAGTATGCGGAGATGGTAGTAGTGACATGAGGAGGGGACAGAGGAGATCTACAATCAACCAGAATTAAAAGAAGCCCTGGTGAGCGCCCTGGCACTCATCCTGCCAGACCTACTCAGGGACTGCAGGGATATATCTCCTCACACTGCCCTTACAGGAGGACACGAGAGCAACCTTAGAAAGGTCTCCTAACCTCAAGAGAAAAGGACATTAAAAATGCTCCTGAGATACTCAACCTCCTAGCAGCCACATAGGGGCCAAGGAAGTGACTAAAAGACCAGTAGGGCCTCTAGAAGTTTTCATAGCCCTGCCAGCGCGAAGACTCCCAGAGAGGCCTGCTCATCTGCCAGAGGAGCAGAGGCTAGCTGAGAAATTAGGGCCCCAGGAAGGAAAGGCTGGATGGCTAATTCTGCCAGATAGGAGGCCTATAGTGCCAGAAGCCCTAGGGCGGACCATCGCTTCCCAGACCCATCAGAGCACCCACCTGGGAGAAACGAAGCTATCAGAACTACTAGGAAGAAAATTTTACATACCAAGACTCCAGAAAATATCCCAAGACTTGGGTAGAAGGTGCCAAGTATGTGCCCAGATAAATCAAGGGCTCCCTGTTGTGGCTGCGCCGGGGCAGCGATTCCGAGGTCAAAACCCCGGAGAACACTGGGAAGTGGACTTCACTGAGATACCAGGAGGACAAGGAGGGTATAAGTACCTGCTGGTTTTCATTGATACCTTCTCTGGCTGGCCTGAGGCATACCCAACCAAGGCAGAGACAGCACAGGTAGTAGTTAGAAAACTCCTCACTGAAATTGTCCCCCGGTTTGGCCTACCACTATACATGGGGTCCGACGATGGCCTGGCATTTATCGCCAAAGTTACACAATCCATAGTTAAGGCCCTGAAAGTTACTTAGAAATTACATTGTGTTTATAGACCACAGAGTTCTAGACAGATAGAGAGGATAAATCGATCCTTAAAGGAAACATTAACTAAATTAAAATTAGAGACTGGCGAAAACTGGGTAAATCTCCTTCCTTTTGCTCTCATAGCTAGGTACATCTCGTATGTTTGGCAGGTCGCCACCTCTCCTTCCCCACCTAAGGAAGGAAGATCTTGCCTGGCTGTCTACCCAAAATTTTCTTAAGTCCTTACAGGCTTTGCAGAGCAATGCCACGTCGGCACAACGGGTGGTGAGAGCCGTACGAGAGGAGAACGTGCTGAAATCCGGTCCAACACAGCCTGCCTTCTCTCCGGGTGATCTCATCTGGGTGAAGCACCACGACCCTAGCAGCCTGAAACCTAGATGGGATGGACCCTACCAGGTGGTGCTGACCACTCCAACTGCCATCAAAATCTCAGGAAAGAGGCACTGGAAATTTTAACCCCGTCCTCCTCATGCCTCTCGCCTGGTGGACTAACCAATGGGAAGGAGAAAGGCTTGAGGACTAAGACTCTATGTCAGCGGCCGAGACCCTGGCCAATTCTTCAACATCAAATGCCGGACTCTTCCCCAGCGGCTCGACCCCTACATTGCCAAATGCCTCCTTAATTTCATATCGTAGAGGAGGGTGCTGAATCAAAGATTTGATTCGGGCATAAGACCAGTAGGGAATGTGCTAGGGGGAGGAAATGAAACATAAGAAACTTACTGAATGTGTTGGGGGGAGGGACTGCGGCCTGGAAAAAGTTACCGATTGTGTCAAGGGCAGGGACCATAGGAGAGAAAAATTCCTAATTATCTCGCTAGAAAAGCAATGTGTTATGATTGAACCCAGCCAGATATGACCCTGCTCATAAATTTTATGTAAACTTTTTACCCTGACAGTACCAGGAACGGCTAATGAACAGCTTTGTAGTTGGTTTTTTCTTTTTTTTTCTAACACTGTGTAGTTGGCAATAAAAGATCTTGCTGCACACTTGGTCGGGGCCACATGCTCCGAATCTTCCAGAGGGGAAGATAGGTGCTATGGTCAGCTGGCCAGTTTAATAAAAGGCTTTTAAATTTAAATTCTGAGTCGATGGTCTATCTCGTTGAGCCAACCCATAACAGTTCTTTCAAATAAAAGATCTGCTGTGAAATAATTTAATGCATAGTTTTAAAACAATAGATTCACAGAAAGGAGGGACTTTCTAAGATTTTGAATTGCTTGGTTTTAACCCCAGAATTGGGGATAATATAAATGGGTGGTACAATGAGGTATTATGGGTAGGATTTTCCTAGAAAACTACTGAACATATTAACTAGTCCAGAGATGTTGGGGACCTCCTGAGAAGACACTCAATTTTCCTCACCTTGCCTTAGAACAGTGGTTCTCAACCTTCCTAATGCCGCGGCCCTTTAATACAGTTCCTCATGTTGTGGTGACCCCCAATTTCATTGTTACAAATTGAACATAATTAAAGCATAGTGATTAATCACAAAAACAATATGTAATTATATATGTGTTTTCCGATGGTCTTAGGCAACCCCTGTGAAAGGGTCGTTCGACCCCCAAAAGGGGTTGCGATCCACAGGTTGAGAAGCACTACCTTAGAATGTGTGTCATGGTATAGTGTGGGCAAGAGAGATTTATTGTTGAGGAGTCCCATGTTGAGGAGTCCCAAAGCCACTCGGATTTCAAAGGCTTGACAAGGATCATGACAAAAAATAATAGATAGGCCCTCGCTGGTGTTAACGTAAAAAAGAATTCAGACCTGTAAAGAATTTTTGTGAATTTATTTGAGCCAAACTGTCGACATATCTGGGAAGCAGAACCTCAATGAATTGAGATAATGCTCTGGAGAATGGCCGGTTACATCTGTATTTATACATTGTAATCAAAGGAAGGGACGTAGGTGGGTTACATGAAATTCATTGGTGATAGATTAGGGAGGTGGGAGGAAGCAAATCGGGGAAACCTCTGGGATAGGGTAGAAAGTGAAATGATGGACATGTGCTTCTCTTACACAGATGGGTACAGGATAGCTTAACATAATTAACAGTTGACAATTAACTTGATAACAATAGCAATGAGGGAATGTCCTGGTGCCATTTGTTGCGCCCTGAGGGGTCCGGAAAAAAGGGGAAGTTACAAGTTACCCAGACATTTCACAGATACGTTATCTTAGAGGCAAAAAGGCAAATGGGCTCAGTAAAGATCTACATTGATCTTTGTCAGGGAAAATATCGGCCTAGGACATGACTACCCACTATAACTTGTTTGTAGTTAAATATTTAATTTTCAGACCATCTTTTGTGGTTATTTTAGGTCTCTGAGTTTGCAAGACTGCCATGCAGGCCTCCCCTGAGCTTGTCAGGTTAGCATGTGGCTCCTTTTGTCCACACTGGTGTGGCTCTGTTGGTTGGGCATCATTCTGTGCACCAAAAAGTGCCGGTTAGATTCCAGTCAGAACACATGCCCTGGCTGGGGGTGGATCCCTGATGGATCCTTGATGGAGGGGCTTGTAGGAGGCAGCCAATGGATGTTTCATTATCACATCGATGTTTCTCTCTCTCTCCCTCTCCCTTCCTCTCTCTTTAAAATAAAGTAAAAAATAAATAGTTCTATTAGAATAAACTGAATTCCCGAGGGTGCTAGTGATGCTGAGAGTGCTCTGAACAATAGAATCATACATCTCAGTGACGAAAGTAACACCTAGTGCTTTCCTTAAGGACTGAAAGTTCTGAGCGTCTTGCATGTTCAACAACCCTGTACAATTGTGAGCAGCTACTTCAGCTCCTCGCAATTTTAAGCCTGAGGATAAGTTATACAACTTGGCTAATGTCACTCGGGGACTTAGAGGGAGAGGCTGAACTGTACACCAGCTTTCCCAAGCTTCCGTCCAGTGCTGTTCACTACACAGCGCAATGATCACATTCCAGTCCCGTCACAGGGTGACATTTGGTAGGAAGTCCAAGCTTAATGGCATTTTTAGGTCCTTATTTTATTTAGGTGCTTAAAATGGATTATGACGTCTCCCAGAGGCAAGATGTACCTAAGCCTAATAAAAAGAGGGGACAAAAAGAACACAGGTTGACAACTTTGGGTTAATGTTTTTGAGAGTTTCCTCTACTATCCTGTGCACCATCTTCAGCTTAGCCAGCCCAAGGCAACTTCTTTGTTTCCTAAGCTTGCTAAGCAGACCACCGAAGATTTTGACTGAATATTGCCTTTAAAGAAAAAAAAAAAAAAGATCTCAGTTAAGTGGATTTTTGCAACATATCAATTTTTATGTCTGTTCTCATTTATCTCAACAAACTTATTGAAACTCTTCAGACTATAAACTGTACCTTGTAATAAGTGTCTAAGGAAGTGGCACATCCAAGCATATTTATGTTCGGTACACGCTCGTTCTGCATAATGTACTGCTGAGAGGGAAGTAACAGGCTGCTTCTAGTAGCAAGCAGACCTCCAAGAGAACACCATGTATTAAATGTTTCACATATTCATGATTTGGTGCTTATGTTATAATTTTAAATCTCACAAACCTATGTTTAGCAATTGTAAACTTTTTATTCTTGTAAAAAATAATAAGATGATTTTTTGTAGAAATTTCTAGACTACTTGCCAAATATATATTTTACAATTGACTTTCATAGAGCGGTGCCTGATTCATTTGCTTATAACTGAAAGACTAATGTGGATTGAACATGGTTTTATAATGGCATGATTGGATGACTTTGGAAGCTTTTATTTGGTGAGTTTTAGAAACAATACTTGAAAAATTGAGGTAGCCTCAAAAATTAAAATTATGATTTAAAAATATGAAAATGATGTAAGAGATATTAGAAGTTGTGATAATTTTGTAAAAATAACTCACCCCCAGCCATGGCCAGGTGGCTAAGTTGCTTGGAGTGTCATCCTGTACACCAAAAGGTTTCCGGTTTGATTTCTGATCAGGGCATATACCCAGGTTGCAACCAACCGATGTTTCTCTCTCACATTGATGTTTCTCTCTCTCTCTCTTTCCCTTCCTCTCTCTCTAAAAATCAATAAAAACATATCCTCAGGTGAGGATTAAAAGGAAAAATAAATTACCTTCAACAAGTTAATAGAGAGTTAAAAAGAGGAAATTAATGGGGTACTGATACTAAAACAAGAGACAAAATTGAATATTCTATAATGCAGACATGAAAAATCAGTAAGAGAGTAAATGTCAGGTAATTATTCTAAATGTATTACATGAATTAACTCTTTTAATTCTCAGACACCCAAGGAAATAGATACTGATACTATCCCATTTTACAGGTCAGTAAACTGGGAAACAGAAAAGTTAAATCACTAGCTCAAAGTAACAGGATTAGATCTAGCTCCTTTTCCTACTGACCTACCTTGCATCCCTGTCATGAATTAAATTTCCGTATATTTATGGATCTATTTCTAGGTCGTCTAGATATATTGCTAAATCTGTGCCATTTCCACATTGTCTTAATTACCTGAGCTGCAAAACAAGTGCTGATATTAAATAAAGAGGAATTCCCTTGGTTATCTTTCTTCTTCTAAAATATTTGGGCTCTTCTTTGCTCTTCATTCTTTCATATACTTAATAACAAAGTTCCTCAGATTCCTCAAGTGCCATGAAAAATTCTATCATAACTTTTATTGAACCACTTTGAATCTATAGAGCAATTTTTAGAGAACAAATGTCTTTTGAATATTCTTTTCACTCACTAGATTAGCAAATATATGTTTTTAAAAATGAGATGACCCAATCTAGATGACAGAAAGTGAAATGTTTATTCTCTTACCCAGCTTGAGAGAAATTAAATTGTAAGTGTAATTTTTCTAAAAGCAATTTGACAAAATGTTTGAAGAGCTTTAAAGATCATAACTTTAATCCAATAATCAAAATTTTGCAAATCTATATATCATAAAGAAATAATTTGAGAATCTGTAACAGATTTATATGTAAAGATATTTACTAGATGCTATTAATAATTGAGAAAATTATAAATAATCTAAATGCCTAACAATAGGAATGTGATTAATAAATCCATGATGCATGTAGTCATTTTGAAGGATTCTTTAATGATATTGAAAAACACATGATATAATGTTAAGTGTAAGAAAGTATGATACAAAATTATATATCCTGTGTGCTTATAACCTTTTAAAAATTATAAGAAAAAGCCTAGAAAAAATATACTTAAATGTCTTCAGTGATTTCCTTTGAAAAATAAAATTATGGGTAATTATTTTTCTATTCTACTTTCAAAGTTATCTTCAAAAAAGTATCAGAGGTGATTTTCATTCGAGAAAAGCAAAGGAAAATGTTTCTCAGTGGCTACTTTCATTTGTGACCATGTAAAATTCTAATGGAATAATGGAAACTTTGTGTTTCTAATAGTAAATATCTGGTATCAGCGACCCTAAAGAATAATGGTTCAAAGCGGACTGTGTCCATGACAGGTGCCTGGCCTTTCCTTGATGTGCCTCTGGACTGTCTCAGAAGGAAACACGTCCATGAAGGCACTTTTGCATGCTCTGTCACTGTCCCACTGACCATTTATCCAAGATAAAATTCTTCAGGTAAAAACGTCCAAGGCTTTGAGTGGCCCTGCAGTGTCAGAAAACATTTCATGTAGACATCGGACGTGTGTATCTCAGGCAGCAGGAGCTTAGATGTACAATGAAGTTTTAAGCCACGCGGAGAACCCAAGAGAGCAGGGCGCGTGTATCTTTGAAGTTTCTATGCCCACATGTCATTAACAAATGCTTAAAAGCTCAGTTCACTGAACCTTGCTGTTACTATGCAGACATTCATATTTGTTATCCAGTGAAGTGACTGCTACATGTTGCCTAATAATAAAACCACTCAGTTGTGCTGAGATGGTCATAAGATGAAAACTGGTTAGATTAAAATCCTGAAGAAGTTGCTTAGAAAGAAAGTTTATGAATATGTTATACAGAAGATCAACAACAACAACAACAACAACAACAACAACAAATAGGAGTTAAAAGAAAGTAACAGTAGGAAGTTATGGGTGTTCTTTGAAATCTTTCTCCATTTCTAAAGCAATGAATTTCTGTCTGTCATGTAGAGTTGAGTATTTTGAGTCACATATTTTGAGTTGGGTATCACTATTAGAACCAGGTTACTCTCTAAAAAATATATCCCATACATGGAATCAAGCAAAGAGAATGATTTCTTTCTTAATAGGAGTAAAACGATTTTCTTGAGACATCTTGTTCATACTCCAACTGTTATATTCCATTGCATGCATTTCCTGTTTCAGACAGTCCAGTGGAATGCTTCTGGTGCTATGTCATTTACAAATCTCATTTCTCACGTCAGTCCCCAGCCTGGTCTGGGGCTGTTCCTGCTGGCCTTCCTGGGATCGCAGTGATGGATGGGCCTCTGCTTTGGATGCTACACCACACAGCTCGACAGGAGGAAGAATTTCAAGAAGTCATGGAATCACAGTAAAGCATCAGTAAGGACCTAGTGCCCTAGAATGAAAAAACAAAACAAAAACACACAATAAACCTTGAACATTGATAATCTAGAGGACATTTCAAGGCTATATTTGTCGGCATAAAGATTATAGTAATCAACTTTCAGAAGACTAGTCGTGGGAGAATGGTCACACTTAATAATCATTTTTCCCTCTTGTCAAATATTTCTATGACCTTGTTTAGTGAAGAATAAGAATTAAGTTCATGATATTTATATCATAATTTCACTTTTAATATATTTTTACTTTCCAGTGTGATAAACTGGAAAATGACAGTGTTGTACAAAGATGTATTTAATCATCTAATATTTGTAAGATTATTGCTGAAGTCATATTTTTAGGAAAAAAACCTTCAAAAATTGTATTACTGTATCCTTTTTTTAAAGAAATAGGTTTCCATTGATTTTTTTAGAGAGAGAGAGAGAGAGAGAGAGAGAGAGAGACATCTATGTTGATTGGCTGCCTCCTGCACACCCCCAATGGGAATTGAGTCCACAACCCTGGGCCTATGCCCTGACTGGGAATCAACCAATGACTTTCTGGTGCATGGGACAATGCTAAATCACCTGAGCTCCACTGGCCATGGCACTGTATCCCTTTTAAAAACAATAACAAGAGACTTTTCTTACTCTTTCAGCTTTGCATATTTTTAGAGTATTAATACATTAGCTGCCTTTAGGATATTTTTTTTGGGTCAGTTTATTATCATATCCTATAAATTTCCCCCCTCCTATTAAGCTGAAAATAAACTGTGCTTCTCTCAGATTTCCTATAAACTATGGAACTGTTCTTTTCCAAGATAATGGATTGAAACTGTATACGACAATTTGCTAAAATAGCAATTTTTCTGTCCTTTTCTTGCAAGTTACTATTTTTTCCTGTGAATTTCCTAGTTACTCCTTTTTAAAGGTACAGTATTCCACCCACAAACCTGGACAGTCTGCCTTTTGCACAGTTATGACCCAAATTCTAAGTGCTATATTAGTGGCTCAAAAAGTGTGAGGCTATAAAGGCAGTGAGATTATAATTATTTAGATGTAAATTACAAAATACCCATGAGAAGAAGGAATTAAGTGGAAAACAGACTTACATTAGATATTAGACATAAGTTTTCTTTAAAAAAAGTCAAATAGTCCTTAATATTACATTATCTTATAGTGTAGTGCCACATCAAGGTAAGTAATACACTTGGACAGTGTGTTACAATGCTCAGTTGTCACACTGCCATCTGGGGTTTTTCAAAATGGTACCACTTTGTGCATCTCTCATTTGGTGTTGCCATATGAAGAATATTAATAAAACACATTCTATAGGCTTCCACAGCTGTGGTGACCTCCATGAATTCCAATGTATTTATTTTCGTCTTCCATCTCTCATCTTTACATTAATCTAGTAGTAATTTTATACTACAAAGTATTGAAATAAACTGTCACATGGAAAATATTAGTGAAATGACAGTAATTACCCTCTATTGAATCTTGTCACAAAAGTGTATGAATTATTCATATCTACTCTTTGGCCATTGACCATGAGCAAGTATGTCTTGACATCGATTGCAATTTATGGGCCATTCTTTTACTGGTCTGCATTCTGTTTTGAAATTCCTAGATGTTTAGTTCCTTCTTGGTTTTACATAATGACTTTATATCTACTGGGATGACACTGCATCTCATTCAAGTGGATGGGATTGAGTAAGGATATAAAATGTCTTAGCATTATATCATCACGGATCTATGACTTTGCCAAACAACTCTATTTTCCTCTTCAGGGAAAAGGGAGTAAGTTTTATAGCCTGCTAGTCACATAATGAAGATGCAAGTATGTATAAACCAGGATCACAAGCATATCAATGTTGTATAAGTGCCCATGTTTTTTAAATTTCTCATTTTTAATTATAATTAACAGTGTCTGCTATTAAAGGAATGAGTAGCTTCTGCCTCTGCTTCTGAGTTCTGAATGGCAGAGGAGTTCCATTCTAAGTCCCGTTCGCCCCTGTTTAAATTTGAGTTATTTTGAGCAACCACCCTAGTTCAGAGAAAATTATTTGGTGCATTCTATTATTGTACTTTAATTCAAGAGGCTTTTAGACCAATTGATTGTACCCAACAGATGTAGCTGCATCTTTGCAACAGAAAAAGAAAAAAGGAGAAAAAGAGAAAAGAAAGGCTGTCTGTGTGAGGCCAGTACATGTTAAGCAAAATATCCCTGATATTCTCTTCTCAAAATTCTTTTCCCTGCAAGTCTTAGTCTCACTACTGTGACCTTAGCAACAGGCAACTGGAATGCTCCCAACAGTAGCTTGACAATGAGCTTCCATAGGCATTTTCATCCTTTTGTGTGCTGGATTTCTTTTCCTATTATTTAGTGAAATCACAGGAATGCAGAGAGAAACGTGGAGACTTGCTTCTCAGTGGTGGGTTACAAATGAAGCTGATTGACCTCTCATGCTTGGTTTTGAGGATTTCACAGCAGGCATTTTGCTAGCACAGAAATGGAAGGGCTGGGGGTCGAAGCAGAAAGGGGGTATGTGAACATTTTCGGGCCAGAATTGTTGCTAATTAGAGCGGCCTCCAGAAATGTGCCATAGCTTTGAGAGTTTGTGTGTGTGTTTTCTTTTCCCCAGGGATGAGTGGACATTGGGAGAGGGATGTGCAGAAAATAGGAGGGTGGCTAGAAAACAGGAAACATGCTTCCCATCTGGAAGGGACATGCAGCTGGAACACATCTCACAAGACAATGCCCAGATGCCAGGAGAGGCTGATGTGTCCCATGTGGAGCATGTGGCCTCAGGAAGGAGTGCGGGCAGCTAGGAATCAAAGCAGGAGCTTATTTATTTATTTTAATCAGCTGTTCCGATTTTGCATCTCTTTTAGCAGTATGATGGGTCTTGAATAGCCAAGATTGGACTTTAATGCTAACACCTTGCAATAATGAATGAAGCATGTTTAATTGGGAACTGTATTTTGTTTATATTTTCAAGCACCTTTGAACCAAAAAATGATGGATTTCTAAAAATTTTAGTACATGTATTATCTTTTGTCAACATGTATTGTAGTAAAACCTACGAATGGTGGTATAATAAAACATGCCTGTTGTTGTGCTTATTATTAAAAATATAAACATTTTCACCAATGACATCCAAATCCACAACATGTTTTCAAATATAGGCCTATAAATATGTTACAAAAATATCATAAAACCCGATAAAAGATACTGTAGCAGGATTTTTAAAATCTATAAAACTATAAAGAGGACCATCTGGAAAGGAAAACGTTTCCCCAGAAACTCAGTCTGAGTCTTTCCATACAGATGGTGGCATTCAGTAGTTCAAATAGTAAGTTGAGCACTGATGAACTTGGCCTACACACCGACTTGCTCTATGACCTTGGGTTGTACATTTACATACACTTGGTTTCATTTTCCTGGCTGCCAGTAAGTTCCAATATGAACTGCCTTTGCTCCTGTTTCCCTGAGGCTTATGTGAGAGATATGGGCTCTGTTCCTATCAGTCAACCAGAGGCATATGTCTCATATTCTGTGTCACGTGAGTTGTATGCCTTGTCCTGTAGCAATCGCTGTGCCTATGGCTGAATTGGCCAAGTGCCTTTTAAGCCAGGGGAGAGCAGTTCTGTTATAAGGATACACGTATTGAGCAAGAGACAGTGCTGGGCACATTTTATCAGCTCATTACAGTTACTTCTTCTTATGATCCTTGAAGTGGATATTGCTCTTCTCATTACTCTTATCCAGTCCAGAAAAGTTCAGAGGGAACCACCGGGTTTTTCTTCCCAAGCTTCTGCAATAAATCTCCTGTCCATGAGCACCTGGAAAAGAATAACGTGTGACTATTCTAAAAGTTAGAGCTGCTTGAAATTGACTGAAATAATTTTGTCCTTTGGGGAAAATGATAATGGGCAAAAATGTGTCAGATTTTAATTAAATCAAATCAATAGACTTATTTGGCTATTAATTGTATCTACTATATTACAGCATAACCTCAGCAAATTTTCTTCACTCGAAGGTAATCATACATTTACAATTATTAAATGTTTATTATTACAGGAATACTTGTTCAGAGAAATTCTCTCTGAGGTCTTCATGTGTTGGATAAAATAAAAAGCTTCACTCTATGTGAGCTCTATGAGGCAAAGCTCCTGGCCCATATAAAAGCTTAGTAAATATCAGCTGTCTGATTGACCGAGGAAATGAATGACTGAGTAAAACTGTATCCTGTATCTGTTCAAACCATATGCAGCTTAATACTGTGCTGTTATCTAGGTAATTAGGTCATTGTTGGATGCTGTACAGAATAATTTAGGGCTAATCTGCTTTTCCTTACTTTAATAATTACCTGGAATTCTCTGGAAGATTACCATGACTTTGTAATTCTCTTGGCCACCATAGACAACCTTGATATGAAATGATTTTGACAGTTGTCTTGGTGGCCCATAGTCTTTGCCATTTAGCATCGTTGTTAGTGACACATGGTTGGTGACCTAGGCACTATATTTACAGCCAGCTTCAATCTTTATTGTCTAGACCTAGTGTTATTGTATTTAGATTGAATGCATTTTTGCTTTGTGAGATAGCTGGGAGTGAGAGTGGAAAAATAGTTTGTTTTATATTTTGTTTAAAAAATATATTTTTTAAATATATTTTTATTGATTTCAGAGAGGAAGAGAGAGAGAGAAAGAGAGAGAGAGAGAGAGAGAGAGAGAGAGAGAGAGAGAAACATCAATGGTGAGAGGGAATCATTGATAGGGTGCCTCCTGCACACCCTCTGCTGGGGATCCAGCCTGCAACCAGGGCATATACCCTGACTGGGAGTTGAACCATGACTTCCTGGTTCATAGGTTGATGCTCCACCACTGAACCACACCAATCAGGCTGTTTTGTTTTGTTTTTTTATTTGTTTGCTTGCTTTTTAATGAATCAGCTAAGTAGAGAATTTGGGAGAAACACACATTCCATTCCACACCCAGTCAATAGAGATCAAGAAAAACAGAACCAGTTTATTTCTTCTTTATTATAGTTTCCATTATTATCATTTTACTAGAAGCTCAATGCACGAAAATTCATGCACTCGGTGTGTGTGTGGGGGGGGGGTCCTTCTGTCTGACTGGCATCCTTAGTGTTGCCGTGGAGGCAGAAGAGGCTCCTGCCACCATCACTGCACTAGCCAGCCTGAGCCCAGCTCAGGGCTTCTGGCTCAGTGGTGCTCCCCCTGTAGGAGTGCACTGACCCCAGGGGGCAGCTCCTGCATTGAGCATCTGCCACCTGGTGGTCAGTGTGCATCATAGTGGTCCTTCTGCTGTTCAGTCGATTTGCATATTACCCTTTTATTATATAGGATGGGAATAATTATCATTCTGACCAACAACTTTGCTTAATTACTTCCATGAATCTATTTTCATTTTCCTTAAAGGACAACATTATTAGCAGCAGCCAGATCCTTCAATAGTCCTCAAGAGGTTATTCTTACATCAATTATTTTTAAGGCAGAATCCACACACCTCAATTTTTTAAGTGCTTTAAGAAGTTATGCATCAAAGATTTTATTTTCAGAAGCAAACTCAGCACCAAAATAGCTTACCATTATTTCTAGTAATATCATGAAATAGCAATAACAGTATCCCTCAATTTTAAAATAAGAAATATGGAACCTATCCTTAAAAGGTATCACTTTTTAACTTGGATAATTTTTAAAAATAATTTTAAAGAAGTTTTGAGCACAGTATATTCTTACTATTAACAGATTATTGTACCTTCTATAAATCCCTTTTCAATTTCTTTTAGCTTTTCAGAGTCTAAACATCTTCTCTGTAGAGAAAGTTGGATTGTGGTGAAGGTTGCACAACTTTATAAGTTTACTATAAATCTTTGAATTGTAAACTTAAAATGCACCTCAAGAAAGCTATGAAAAATATGGTAAAGTTACTATTACCATTGTCCAAGTGTTCTTTGTATGCTGGTGTTCTTAGTACGCTGGGATTAATAATTAAATTGATAATGAATGCTATTTTGGATTTAAAATGATGAGTTTGATGTGAAGGCTTCTAAAACATTAATTCTGCCATTACGGTGGTTAAAACAAAGGTTCAACTTTACCTCCCCCCTTCATGCCCATTCTGGTGCTCTACAATCATTCATTAATAGAACTTTTAGTACCAGGGTCCATGCTGGTGAACGCTGAGCTCTGCAATGCATTCGGTTTCACCACATTAACATCTGGCTTCTTAATGCTGTCAATGGGGCAATTGTGAGCATTATGTGCCCCAACGAGATGACCTTGAACTTCTTCACTTAGTCCTCCTGACTTTGTAAGCTTTCTCCTTGCTAATAAGGACCATTGCCCTCAGGTAGATAAAAACAAGGTCAGATTTAGTGTCTCTTAGCAGGATTTCCGAGAAAGTAAAAAAGACTAGGCAGGACCAAACAGCTTTTTCTTATTATGTTTTGTGTTTGTTTGTGAATTCCACAAGGAATAAAATCTAAAATATTTCCTGCAGTGTCTAAAATGAACTATGTTGTATAGTATGTCAAAGATTTCCATTTATTTATGGTTGTTTTAAAAAAGAAGAAAACAACTTGACTTGTCATGAAGGAAAAATAAGTCTGGAGGGCAACCTTTCAAGGTGAACATTCCAACATCACTCTCACCTCAATAAATTATCTCAAAGAAAACACCGTGGAGAAATGTTTTCCAGCTAAAGATTACATGTTCCTGTATGCTCATGTCCTGTTAAAATAAAGACTTTGTAAGCAAACTTTTATACACGAGGCTCTTTGATTACATATTTAGCCTAGAGCTCCCTAATGATCATGGCCTTGACACCTTGCTAGTGTCCTTTACACATTGGTAACCTTATCATAATTTTAAGCAACTTTATTAAAGTGTTATTTACATATCATAAAATTCATTTATTTTACATGTGTAAGTAAATAATTTTTAGTAAATTTATAGACTTATGCAACCATCACCAAAATCTAAGGAAGAACATTTTCGTCACCCCTAAAAGAAACCATATACCAATGAGCAGCCACAACCCATTTGCTCCTCTTCCCCCAGCCTCACTCCTCAGGAAACCACTAATCTATTTTCTATTTCTATACATTCACCTAATCTGGACATTTGTTGTAAATAGGTTCATACCATACGTGCTCTCTCATGACTGGTTTCTTTCATTTAGTATAATGTTTCCAGGATCAGCTCTGTTGTAGCATCGATCAGTACTTCATTCCTAGTTATTGATGAATAGTCACGATAGTATTCCATTGTAAAGGTACATAATGTTATACTTATTTATCTATTTACCAGTTGATGGAAATGTAAGTTGTTTCCCCCGCTTAGGTTATTAGAATAATGCTGCTATGAACAGTCAGATAGAAGTTTTTTGTGTGGACATAGATTTTTATTTCTCTTCGGTATACAGCTAGGAGTGGAATTGCTGGCTCCAATGGGAAACCTATATTTAGCATTTTAAGAAACTGCCAAATGTTTTCCAAAAATGACTGCATCATTCAGAGTCCCACCTGCAATGTATGAAATTCCAGCTCTCCACATCCTTGCCAATTGTCAGTCTTTTGAATTATATCCATTCTAGTAGATGTGAAGTGATATCATACATGTATGATGGCTCTAAAATAATCCAAAATCACTTTTAAAATCAAGAGAAGAGTGAGGGGTATACCACATAGCCCTTCATGACTAACCTAGTCCAGTCTCCTCTCCTACAGTACCTTCAGTCCATCAAAACTGTAACCAAAATAAGAACATCTATTTAAATAATGGTATTTTTTTTTTTACTAGCAAGTAGGCCAATTCAGGAGTAAAATGTATATAGGCTGTCTCCTAAGTAATCTTTAAAATATATTGAGACACAGTTCAACTGCTGAAATTTGGTGTAGCAAAAGCTATAAACTATTGCAGGGTAATAAACTCCAGGATTTAGGTACAATATTTCTTCTTTTCCACTGTGAAATCAAATAAAAAGTGAAAAAATATTAATAAACTTTGTCCCACTTTCTATAGGCAAAGCTTAGCCCTAACAGATTAATGAAAGAGAGAAGCAGCTGTGCTGTGACCTCACTGACCCCATGTTTCTGCTATTCATATATTTCCCTGAGGCTTCTTCCTAAGTGTATTGCTTTTTCATTCAGGCAAAGGAAGGCTACAGCTATGAATGTTTGGTATGTAGTCAGCTGACCCAGGTATCAAGGACTCTGGGGAAGTATAAGAATTGGGTATTATGAGTATGACTTTCTTAATACAGTTAATACAGAATCGCTAAATATGTGAATTCCCATGTATTTCCTACATTTTTTTTACTTTAGTCAGCTTGTGCCAAACTTGAAGTTAATTATTATTTCTAGTCCATTTGAAATAAGGGACCCAGGAGGCAGCAGGTCAGGGCAGTGGGTATGTCTATTGAGTTTCCCCCTCAGACCTTTTGCACATAAATAAATACATATTTTTGTGTGTATAAAATTATATAAATATGAGTATATACATTTAATTAATGGGTTCATATTATATGTTACACTGAACAACTATTTTTTGTCATTTAAATCTATTTCCTATCAATACATCCTTTTGCAGAACATAATTGTATAATATCCATAATTTGAATGTTGTACATTTTAAAAATTAATTCCCTAGTGTTGGACATTTAGAACACACACATGCACACACACACCACTACACATCATGTCACACTGTAAGATAAAATTATAGAAGAGTTAAAAGGTAAGCAAATTTTTTATTTTAATGCATAATGCCAAATCATCCTCCCCAAAAGAAATATTTCCACCTTCTATGGATAAGAGCATGTGCTTTTTCATACTCTCATTAATGTGAACTTTGTCAAACTCATTCTGTGTTGATTTGCTGGCATTCTGTACCTTCACATTAAGACTCATTTTGCCAATCTACCAGACCCAGGAGGAGTTAGACCTTGTCCAAAGCCCCGGAACTCTGAAAAGTTGGTCAAGGGGTCTCTAGACGTTTGGGTTCAGTGGTCAGAACATCAGCTCACCTACTGAAGGGCTGCAGGTTCAGTTCTGGTCAAGGGCATGTACCTGGGTGGCTCGATCCCTGGCACCGGTCGGGGTGAGTGTGGGAGGCAGCCAATCGATGTGCTTCTGTCACATATCTTTCTCTCTGTCTCCCCCCTGCCTTTCACTCTCTCTAAAAATCAATGGAAAAAATATCCTCAGGTGTGGATTAACAAACAAATAAAAGAGTTGGTTAAGGGGGAAGGTTGACTTGGCCTTGAGTAGTAATCTCTTCAGTAGGGAGAAGTGCTACCTCTTCTCTTCATGCCGGTCTGCAGGGCAGGGGATGGTCACCATGTGGGTCAGTATCAGTTTCACTCATAGGTAAAGCTTCTCTACATCAGCCTTGCCCTTGGACCGAGGCAGACATGGCATTTGTTCCATCATCTTGACAAGTCAGACTGTCTTTTCATCGGTATTATGGACTGGAAATTCGGTGGTTTGCTCAGCTTTCCTACCATCAACTTAAGTTCCCATGAGGGAGTGACTGACTCTGAGATTAAACACGAGCAGAGGGAGATACAGGCTTCTTTAAAGTACCAGAGAGGAGAACACGACATCATCCTTTTGTCTAAGAATACCCCGCCCAGTGAGAGCCAAACCTGTGTTCCCATTGGAGAGTATTTTAATTTGTTACTCTCCAATTTTATTTTGTCCAAGGTGGCCTCATCTTGAATATAGGGCTTTCCTCCTTCTGCCATTTTCTGAGGAAGGTGAGCTCATACAATGGATGGATTCTGCTCCTTTGGGGATGGACCCTGAGCTCAGTTCCATAGGTTCAGACACACCTGAAGCCTGGATGTGTGGCTCACTGGCTGTGAGACCTTGGGCAAGTCACTTCAGCTCTCTGGGCCTCAGAATTCTACTGTATCAAATAGACATGACCACGCCTCCTTCTCAGAGTGCTGTGCACGCTAAGTGAGAGAAAGCATGCGGTACACTTGGCCCAGACAATTTGCAGCACATCATAGCAACTTCAAAATGCTCTGCTCTCTCCTCCCCCTGCCATGTTAAAAGAAGCCCAGATTCAGGGGAAGAAGATGAAGCTACTCATGCTGCTCAAAGGAACTGGCGGAGATTTCTAGACCCTGGTTTTAGGAACTGTTTGGCAGTAATGGTGGTTTAGTTGGTGAAAGTGAAAGTGAAGTGTGTCTGTGTGTGTGTGTGAGAGAGAGAGAGAGAGAATAGAAGATAGGTTGTAAAAGGACCTTTGAGAAAAGACAGAGAAAATTTATATGTTTTTAGTTTACTTTAGAGAATAGAGGCTTTCAGGTCCCAAAAAACATAAACCCCAAATTGATCCCTTGTGAGAGAACGTGTAGCAGACACCCATGGTCTTAAAGATGATAAAGAAACATGATTTCCAGTCTCTGGAGTTAGAGCATGGCCTTCAATTCAGGCCAGGCGAGGGATACCAGCAAGGGGCCTACAGTGAGAGAAGCTCCTCTGTCTCACCCCAGCTGCCATTCTGAAATGTCATCCTGATGCATCAGGTTGGACTAGGGCTCAGACCCACAAATCAGGCTCCAGTGTCACCTGCCCAAGGCCAGGGCCTCTCAGGACCACACCACGTGGACCAGGGAGCTAAAAGGATGGGCTCAGACATCAGAGGTACAGCCAAGAAACACCAGGTTGTCAGCAAATGCAAGAACAAGGAGCAAGGGTACCTGAAACTAAGCAGTGATTTTGAATTATAAGAGGCCTAGGCTTTAAGTAATAGGCCCAGCGTACTGTCAGCAAGAATGGGGCTTGATGACACCCCAAGGACTTATATAGGGCCAGAGCTGGTCACAGTGGTTTGAAGAGTGTGTGTGGGAGGTGGTGGTAGAGAGAAGATGAGGGGAGGGGTAAAACATAGTGTAAAAACTGGGGAAGGAGAATATAAAATAAATAAGAAAATGTGCTATTTGAGTTTTAGCAGATTAGAATCTGGTGAGGAGACCAGATTTATATTGATCTATCTATCATCTATTATCTATCTATCTATCTATCTATCTATCTATCTATCTATCCATCCATCCAGCTATCTAAACATCTTTCCCCAAAAGCTGAGGGAATGTGGCAATGAAAAACATCATAGAATAAGTCAGAGAAGTTCCTGGAAGGATTAGACTCTTGAAATGTGTGAGCCAAGAGAAATAGTGAATGTGAAAGTAAATAGGAGAGGGAAGCACAGAAAGGTTTTGGGGGGAGGGGATAAGCCACAGCCACTTGGAGCAGGAAAGAATGAGAGGTGTTGTGGGAACAAGTGTTATGATGTGTGTGGAAGTGCAGGTTTAATCAGGATGGATCCACTGACAGGGAGGCCTGGCCTATTGGCAAATGTCCAATGAGAGAGGTAGGTGCCTAATGCAGCACATATTCCAATGGACTTGTGGTTCTGACCACAGTTTGGTCCGCTCTAATCTTCTCTCTGGAGGAGCTTAGCCCAGGGGAGTCATCCCTGCTAGCTCAAGTCGATGATGGTCAACCTTCCAGCAACATTTTATTTGGGCGCTTACTCCAGGACATCTTGGAGGGCCTGCGAGTGAGGCTAGGGGGATGTAGATTTCTCTGGAACCCCAGAACCTTTTCTCTCTCAATTCATCCTCCAGGGCTCTGCCCGTTGGTGGGCTGGCATAATCACCCTGGCTGCTGGGAATGTGCCATGTATGGGTTAAAAGTTGTTCAGAAAGAGCGCGTCTTCACAGTCTCCTTTCTCTGGGAAATTTTCTGTGGAAGTATTTATGTGTGATGAGCTCTGTTATCAGTGGTGCCACCGGTGCTGCCAAAGGCTGCAGCTCTGAAATGTGCTGGGATTTTAGCCATAAAATGATGACGAACAGGTGACTTTCAATTCTAACATTTCTTTGCTTTGAGACAGTTCATGCAGAAGCTGAAAAGCAGTTCTTGGAAATGTCAAATTTCAGTGAGCTCTCGCTGCTGCCTGAAGGAATGACGTCTCCATAGAGCAGCGGTTCTCAACCTGTTTGGTCGCGACCCTTTCGGGGGTCGAACGACCCTTTCACAGGGGTCGCCTAAGACCATCAGAAAACACATATATAATTACATATTGTTTTTGTAATTAATCACTATGCTTTAAGTATGTTCAATTTGTAACAATGAAATTGGGGGTCACCACAATATGAGGAACTGTATTAAAAGGTCGCGGCATTAGGAAGGTTGAGAACCATTGCCATAGCAGGATGCTTGTCAATGGCCAGGGGAACTTATTCAATAGGAGGGAGGGAGGGCTGAATTGCTTTAAAAACCCTCAGTTTTTTAGACAAAGCATCTCAAACTCAAAGGCTAACATGGACCAAATAAACAAGGTTTAAGTTTATGTGGGCAACAAAAAAACAAAAGCTTCAATTTTCATAGAAACGTAGGTTTATTTTGAAAAGTATCCTATCTAATAATAGACAAACATGGTAATTAACCATACCTCTGCTATGCTTCCCATTGGCTAATCAGGGTGATATGCAAATTAACTGCCAACCAAGATGGCGGCTGGCAGCCACGCAGCTGAAGCGAACATGAGGCTTGGTTGCCCTGACGATGGAGGAAGCCAAGGTTCCCCGCCTGCCGCAGCACGGCTCTGAGCCTGAAAGCAACACCTCCGAAAGTAACAGAGTTTCAATTATAGAAGCTAAACAAACCCCAGATACCTGCTTTCAGCCAGCCGGCCTTGGAGCTGGAGCCGCAACGAAGTTTCAATTACAGAAGGTAAATAAATCCCAGAATTAAAAAAAAAAAGAAAAAAAGGAGAGACTGGGAGCTTCAGTTGCAGGCTTGGCCTGCCTGAAAACAGCCCTCAGGCCCTCATCCAGGCTGG
Source organism: Myotis lucifugus (assembly GCF_000147115.1). Lineage (NCBI taxonomy): Eukaryota > Metazoa > Chordata > Mammalia > Chiroptera > Vespertilionidae > Myotis > Myotis lucifugus. Next base: position 3,446,842 of record NW_005871180.1, read on the forward strand.
CCAGGCACCCCAGTGGGGACCCCCACCCTGAAGGGGGTGCAGGCAGCCTGAAAACAGCCATCAGCCCCTCAACCAGGCTGCCCAGGCACCCAAGTGGGACCCCCACCCTGATCCTG